>NW_027223753.1:105577193-105774657 GCF_028538775.1 Myotis yumanensis | reverse complement strand
CAAGAACAGACATATAGATCAGTGGAATAGAATAGAGAGTCCAGAAATTAGCCCGAACCAATATGCTCAATTAATTTTTGACAAAGGAGGCATGAACATACAATGGAGCCAAGATAGTCTCTTCAATAAATGGTGTTGGGAAAATTGGACAGACATATGCAAGAAAATGAAACTAGACCACCAACTTACACCATACACAAGAATAAACTCAAAATGGATAAAGGACTTAAATGTACGACAGGAAACCATAAAAATTCTAGAAGAATACAAAGGCAACAAAATCTCAGACATATGCCAAAACAATTTCTTCACTGATACAGCTCCTAGGGCAGTTGAAACTAAAGAGAAACTGAACAAATGGGACTACATCAAAATAAAAAGCTTCTGCACAGCAAAAGAAACCATCAACAAAACAACAAGAAAACCCACCTCGTGGGAAAACATATTTTCCAACGTCATATCGGATAAGGGCTTAATCTCCAAAATTTATAGGGAACTCATACAACTTAACAAAAAGAAGATAAACAATCCAATCAAAAAATGGGCAAAGGATCTAAATAGACACCTTTCAAAAGAGGACATTCAGAAAGCCAAGAGACATATGAAAACATGCTCAAAGTCACTAATCATCCGAGAGATGCAAATCAAAACAACAATGAGGTACCATCTCACACCTGTCAGAATGGCCATCATCAACAAATCAACAAACGACAAGTGCTGGAGAGGATGTGGAGAAAAAGGAACACTTGTGCACTGCTGGTGGGAATGCAGACTGGTGCAGCCACTATGGAAGGCAGTATGGAGGTTCCTCAAAAAATTGGAAATGGAACTCCCATTTGACCCTGTGATCCCACTATTAGGAATATATCCCAAGAAACCAGAAACACCTATCAGAAAGGATATATGCACCCAGATGTTCATAGCAGCACAATTCACCATAGCTAAGATCTGGAAACAGCCTAAGTGCCCATCAGTAGATGAATGGATTAGAAAACTGTGGTACATCTACACGATGGAATACTATGCTGCTGTTAAAAAGAAGGAACTCCTACCATTTGCAACATCATGGATGGAACTGGAGAGCATTATGCTAAGTGAAACAAGCCAGTCAATGAAGGAAAAATACCACATGATCTCACTCATTCATGGACAATAAAGACCATTACAAACTTTTGAACAATAATAGATACAGAGGCAGAGCTGCCTCAAACTGATTGTCAAACTGCAGTGGGAAGGCCAGAGAGAGTTGGGGGGCAGGAGGGAGGGGAGTAAGAGATCAACCGAAGGACTTGTATGCATGCATATAAGCATAACTAATGGACATAAGACACTGGGGGGTAAGGGAGGGTAGTGGTTTGTCAAGGGCGGGGGGGGGGGGGGAAAGGATACTTATGTAATACCCTTTGTAATACTTTAAGAGGAAAATAAAAAAAAAAAAAAAGAAAAAAAGAAAAATAGTAAAACAAAGAAAAAATAAAAAAAAATAAAAAAAAAGAAAATGCCAGGCAATTCAGCCTCAATTGTAAATATCAACAGTGTTCTCTTCATTGATCAGCCTCATACACATATTCTGAGCTTTAAAAACAGCAATTCCTCATGTTGGAAGCACTTTCTTTGGTAAACACCATCTAGAGTAGCCGGAATTGTAAACAGTATCATTACTGTCTTCATTTGAGAGTTTTCTACCTCTAATCTCGGTGATTGAACTAGGCCATCAGGATAGAACGGCTCGATTTACCCGTATTTAAACTGTTTCTTACATGTCTCTCATCATTTCTGGGACTATCATTGTGTATTGTAAGAGTTTTACCAAAAGTAGACAGTTTTCCTAGAAGTATACACAGGAATCTTCAAGGTTTCAATTGAGTCATTCAGAAAATGCCAGGCTAATCAGAATCACCTGTACATATAAACAGTATTCTCTTTATTTATCAGCTTCCTACATATTCTGAGCTTTATAAACAGCAATTCTTAATGTTTGAAAGCACATTCTCCAAATTATGTCATCTAAAGTAGCCAGAATGGTAAACATTATCTGTACTCTCGTCTTTACGCAGCATTCTTTCTCTAATCTCCGTGATTGAACATGAACAAAAAGATAGATCGGCTCTATTTACCAGCATTTCAAGTGTTTCTTACAAGTTTCTAATCATTTCTCGGGACTATCATTGCGTATGTTAAGCGTTTTACCAAAAGTAGACAGTTTTCCCAGAAGTATACACAGGAAACTTCAAAGTTTCAATTGAGTCATTCAGAAAACGCCAGTCTAATCAGAATCACCTGTAAATAGAAACAGTATTCTCTTCATTGATCTGCCTCATACACATATTCTGAGCTTTAAAAACAACAATTCCTCATGTTGGAAGCACGTTCCTTGGAAAAACACCATCTAGAGTAGCCGGAATTGTAAACATTATCATTAGTGTCTTCATTTGAGAGTTTTCTACCTCTAATCTCGGTGATTGAACTTGGCCATCAGGATAGAACGGCTCTATTTACCCGTATTTAAACTGTTTCTTACATGTCTCTCATCATTTCTGGGACTACCATGTGTATTGTAAGAGTTTTACCAAAAGTAGACAGTTTTCCCAGAAGTATACACATGAATCTTCAAGAGTTAAATTGTGCCATTCAGAAAACGCCATGCATTTCAGTCTCAGTTGTAAATATAAAAAGTATTCTCTTCATTTATCAGCTTCATACCCATATTCTCAGCTTTTTAAACGGAAATTCTTAATGTTTGAAAGCACTTTCTTCGGAAATACATCATCTAAAGTAGCCAGAATGGTAAACATTATCTGTACTCTCGTCATTACGCAGCATTGTATCTCTAATCTCCGTGATTGAACATGAACATAAAGATAGAACGGCTCTATGTACCAGCATTTCAAGTGTTTCTTACAAGTTTCTAATCATTTCTCAGGACTATCATTGCGTATATTAACCGTTTTACCAAAAGTAGACAGTTTACCCAGAAGTATACACAGGAATCTTCAAGGTTTCAATTGAGTCATTCAGAAAACGCCAGTCTAATCAGAATCACCTGTAAATAGAAACAGTATTGTCTTTATTTATCAGCTTCATACATATTCTGATCTTTATAAACCGCAATTCTTAATATTTGAAAGCACTTTCCTTGGAAAAACAACATCTAGAGTAGCCGCAATTGAAAACTTCATCCTTACTCTCCTCAGTTGAAAGTTTGTTACCTCTAATCTCAGTGATTGATCTAGGCCATAAAGATAGCACGGCTCTATTATACAGCATTTCAAGTGTTTCTTACATGTTTCTAGTCACTTCCCGGGACTATCCTAGTGTATTTTAAGAGTTTTACCAAAATTAGACATTTTTCCAGAAGTAGATACATGAATCTTCAGGATGTAAACTTGTCATTAAGAAAATGCCAGGCAATTCAGCCTCAATTGTAAATATCAACAGTATTCTCTTCATTGATCAGCCTCATAAACATATTCTGAGCTTTAAAAACAGCAATTCCTCTTGTTGGAAGCACTTTCTTTGGTAAACAC
This sequence comes from Myotis yumanensis, assembly GCF_028538775.1. Classification (NCBI taxonomy): domain Eukaryota; kingdom Metazoa; phylum Chordata; class Mammalia; order Chiroptera; family Vespertilionidae; genus Myotis; species Myotis yumanensis. The sequence goes on along the minus strand of NW_027223753.1, from coordinate 105,771,130 downwards.
CATCTAGAGTAGCCGGAATTGTAAACAGTATCATTACTGTCTTCATTTGAGAGTTTTCTACCTCTAATCTCGGTGATTGAACTAGGCCATCAGGATAGAACGGCTCGATTTACCCGTATTTAAACTTTTTCTTACATGTCTCTAATCATTTCTGAGACTATCATTGTGTATTGTAAGAGTTTTACCAAAAGTAGACAGTTTTCCTAGAAGTATACACAGGTATCTTCAAGGTTTCAATTGAGTCATTCAGAAAACGCCAGTCTAATCAGAATCACCTGTACATGTAAACAGTATTCTCTTTATTTATCAGCTTCCTACATATTCTGAGCTTTATAAGGAGCAATTCTTAATGTTTGAAAGCACATTCTTCCAAAATATGTCATCTAAAGTAGCCAGAATGGTAAACATTATCTGTACTCTCGTCATTACGCAACATTCTATCTCTAATCTCCGTGATTGAACATGAACATAAAGATAGAACGGCTCTAAGTACCAGCATTTCAAGTGTTTCTTACAAGTTTCTAATCATTTCTCGGGACTATCATTGCGTACTTTAAGCGTTTTACCAAAAGTAGACAGTTTTCCTAGAAGTATACACAGGAAACTTCAAAGTTTCAATTGAGTCATTCAGAAAACGCCAGTCTAATCAGAATAACCTGTAAATAGAAACAGTATTCTCTTCATTGATCAGCCTCATACACATATTCTGAGCTTTAAAAACCACAATTCCTCATGTTGGAAGCACTTTCCTTGGAAAAACACCATCCAGAGTAGCCGGAATTGTAAACCTTATCATTACTCTCTTCATTTGACAGTTTTCTACCTCTAATCTCGGTGATTGAACTAGGCCATCAGGATAGAACGGCTCTATTTACCCGTATTTAAACTGTTTCTTACATGTCTCTCATCATTTCTGGGACTACCATGTGTATTGTAAGAGTTTTACCAAAAGTAGACAGTTTTCCCAGAAGTATACACATGAATCTTCAAGAGTTAAATTGTGCCATTCAGAAAACGCCAGGCAATTCGGCCTCAGTTGTAAATATAAAAAGTACTCTCTTCATTTATCAGCTTCATACCCATATTCTCAGCTTTTGAAACGGAAATTCTTAATATTTGAAAGCACTTTCTTCGGAAATACATCATCTAAAGTAGCCAGAATGGTAAACATTATCTGTAAGCTCGTCATTACGCAGCATTCTATCTCTAATCTCCGTGATTGAACATGAACATAAAGATAGAACGGCTCTATGTACCAGCATTTCAAGTGTTTCTTACAAGTTTCTAATCATTTCTCGGGACTATCATTGCGTATGTTAAGCGTTTTACCAAAAGTAGACAGTTTTCCTAGAAGTATACACAGGAAACTTCAAAGATTCAATTGAGTCATTCAGAAAACGCCAGTCTAATCAGAATCTCCTGTAAATATAAACAGAATTCTCTTTATTTATCAGCTTCCAACATATTCTGAGCTTTATAAACAGCAATTCTTAATGTTGGAAAGCACTTTCCTTGGAAAAACACCATCTAGAGTAGCCGGAATTGTAAACCTTATCATTACTGTCTTCATTTGAGAGTTTTCTACCTCTAATCTCGGTGATTGAACATGAACATAAAGATAGAACGGCTCTATGTACCAGCATTTCAAGTGTTTCCTACAGGTTTCTAATCATTTCTCAGGACGATCGTGGTGTATGTTAAGCGTTTAACCAAAAGTAGACAGTTTTCTGAGAAGTATACACAGGATTCTTCAAGGTTTCAAATGAGTCATTCAGAAAACGCCAGTCTAATCAGAATCTCCTGTAAAAATAAACAGAATTCTCTTTATTTATCAGCTTCCTACATATTCTGAGCTTTATAAACAGCAATTCTTAATGTTTGAAGCACATTCTTCCAAAATATGTCATCTAAAGTAGCCAGAATGGTAAACATTATCTGTACTCTCGTCATGACGCAGCATTCTATCTCTAATCTCCGTGATTGAACATGAACATAAAGATAGAACGGCTCTATGTACCAGCATTTCAAGTGTTTCTTACAAGTTTCTAATCATTTCTTGGGACTATCATTGCGTATGTTAAGCGTTTTACCAAAAGTAGACAGTTTTCCTAGAAGTATACACAGGAAACTTCAAAGTTTCAATTGAGTCATTCAGAAAACGCCAGTCTAATCAGAATCACCTGTAAATAGAAACAGTATTCTCTTCATTGATCAGCCTCATACACATATTCTGAGCTTTAAAAACAACAATTCCTCATGTTGGAAGCACTTTCCTTGGAAAAAAACCATCTAGAGTAGCCGGAATTGTAAGCAGTAACATTACTGTCTTCACTTGAGAGTTTTCTACCTCTAATCTCGGTGATTGAACTAGGCCATCAGGATAGAACGGCTCGATTTACCCGTATTTAAACTTTTTCTTACATGTCTCTAATCATTTCTGAGACTATCATTGTGTATTGTAAGAGTTTTACCAAAAGTAGACAGTTTTCCTAGAAGTATACACAGGTATCTTCAAGGTTTCAATTGAGTCATTCAGAAAACGCCAGTCTAATCAGAATCACCTGTACATGTAAACAGTATTCTCTTTATTTATCAGCTTCCTACATATTCTGAGCTTTATAAGGAGCAATTCTTAATGTTTGAAAGCACATTCTTCCAAAATATGTCATCTAAAGTAGCCAGAATGGTAAACATTATCTGTACTCTCGTCATTACGCAACATTCTATCTCTAATCTCCGTGATTGAACATGAACATAAAGATAGAACGGCTCTAAGTACCAGCATTTCAAGTGTTTCTTACAAGTTTCTAATCATTTCTCGGGACTATCATTGCGTACTTTAAGCGTTTTACCAAAAGTAGACAGTTTTCCTAGAAGTATACACAGGAAACTTCAAAGTTTCAATTGAGTCATTCAGAAAACGCCAGTCTAATCAGAATAACCTGTAAATAGAAACAGTATTCTCTTCATTGATCAGCCTCATACACATATTCTGAGCTTTAAAAACCACAATTCCTCATGTTGGAAGCACTTTCCTTGGAAAAACACCATCCAGAGTAGCCGGAATTGTAAACCTTATCATTACTCTCTTCATTTGACAGTTTTCTACCTCTAATCTCGGTGATTGAACTAGGCCATCAGGATAGAACGGCTCTATTTACCCGTATTTAAACTGTTTCTTACATGTCTCTCATCATTTCTGGGACTACCATGTGTATTGTAAGAGTTTTACCAAAAGTAGACAGTTTTCCCAGAAGTATACACATGAATCTTCAAGAGTTAAATTGTGCCATTCAGAAAACGCCAGGCAATTCGGCCTCAGTTGTAAATATAAAAAGTACTCTCTTCATTTATCAGCTTCATACCCATATTCTCAGCTTTTGAAACGGAAATTCTTAATATTTGAAAGCACTTTCTTCGGAAATACATCATCTAAAGTAGCCAGAATGGTAAACATTATCTGTAAGCTCGTCATTACGCAGCATTCTATCTCTAATCTCCGTGATTGAACATGAACATAAAGATAGAACGGCTCTATGTACCAGCATTTCAAGTGTTTCTTACAAGTTTCTAATCATTTCTCGGGACTATCATTGCGTATGTTAAGCGTTTTACCAAAAGTAGACAGTTTTCCTAGAAGTATACACAGGAAACTTCAAAGATTCAATTGAGTCATTCAGAAAACGCCAGTCTAATCAGAATCTCCTGTAAATATAAACAGAATTCTCTTTATTTATCAGCTTCCAACATATTCTGAGCTTTATAAACAGCAATTCTTAATGTTGGAAAGCACTTTCCTTGGAAAAACACCATCTAGAGTAGCCGGAATTGTAAACCTTATCATTACTGTCTTCATTTGAGAGTTTTCTACCTCTAATCTCGGTGATTGAACATGAACATAAAGATAGAACGGCTCTATGTACCAGCATTTCAAGTGTTTCCTACAGGTTTCTAATCATTTCTCAGGACGATCGTGGTGTATGTTAAGCGTTTAACCAAAAGTAGACAGTTTTCTGAGAAGTATACACAGGATTCTTCAAGGTTTCAAATGAGTCATTCAGAAAACGCCAGTCTAATCAGAATCTCCTGTAAAAATAAACAGAATTCTCTTTATTTATCAGCTTCCTACATATTCTGAGCTTTATAAACAGCAATTCTTAATGTTTGAAGCACATTCTTCCAAAATATGTCATCTAAAGTAGCCAGAATGGTAAACATTATCTGTACTCTCGTCATGACGCAGCATTCTATCTCTAATCTCCGTGATTGAACATGAACATAAAGATAGAACGGCTCTATGTACCAGCATTTCAAGTGTTTCTTACAAGTTTCTAATCATTTCTTGGGACTATCATTGCGTATGTTAAGCGTTTTACCAAAAGTAGACAGTTTTCCTAGAAGTATACACAGGAAACTTCAAAGTTTCAATTGAGTCATTCAGAAAACGCCAGTCTAATCAGAATCACCTGTAAATAGAAACAGTATTCTCTTCATTGATCAGCCTCATACACATATTCTGAGCTTTAAAAACAACAATTCCTCATGTTGGAAGCACTTTCCTTGGAAATACACCATCTAGAGTAGCCGGAATTGTAAACATTATCATTACTGTCTTCATTTGAGAGTTTTCTACCTCTAATCTCGGTGATTGAACTAGGCCATCAGGATAGAACGGCTCTATTTACCCGTATTTAAACTGTTTCTTACATGTCGCTCATCATTTCTGGGACTATCATTGTGTATTGTAAGAGTTTTACCAAAAGTAGACAGTTTTCCTAGAAGTATACACAGGAATCTTCAAGGTTTCAATTGAGTCATTCAGAAAACGCCAGGCTAATCAGAATCACCTGTACATATAAACAGTATTCTCTTTATTTATCAGCTTCCTACATATTCTGAGCTTTATAAACAGCAATTCTTAATGTTTGAAAGCACATTCTCCAAAATATGTCATCTAAAGTAGCCAGAATGGTAAACATTATCTGTACTCTCGTCATTACGCAGCATTCTTTCTCTAATTTCCGTGATTGAACATGAACATAAAGATAGAACGGCTCTATGTACCAGCATTTCAAGTGTTTCTTACAAGTTTCTAATCATTTCTCGGGACTATCATTGCGTATGTTAAGCGTTTTACCAAAAGTAGACAGTTTTCCTAGAAGTATACACAGGAAACTTCAAAGTTTCAATTGAGTCATTCAGAAAACTCCAGTCTAATCAGAATCACCTGTAAATAGTAACAGTATTCTCTTCATTGATCTGCCTCATACACATATTCTGAGCTTTAAAAACAACAATTCCTCATTTTGGAAGCACTTTCCTTGGAAAAACACCATCTAGAGTAGCCGGAATTGTAAACATTATCATTAATGTCTTCATTTGAGAGTTTTCTACCTCTAATCTCGGTGATTGAACTAGGCCATCAGCATAGAACGGCTCTATTTACCCATATTTAAACTGTTTCTTACATGTCTCTCATCATTTCTGGGACTACCATGTGTATTGTAAGAGTTTTACCAAAAGTAGACAGTTTTCCCAGAAGTATACACATGAATCTTCAAGAGTTAAATTGTGCCATTCAGAAAACGCCATGCAATTCAGTCTCAGTTGTAAATATAAAAAGTATTCTCTTCACTTATCAGCTTCATACCCATATTCTCAGCTTTTTTAAACGGAAATTGTTAATGTTTGAAAGCACTTTCTTCGGAAATACATCATCTAAAGTAGCCAGAATGGTAAACATTATCTGTACTCTCGTCATTATGCAGCATTCTATCTCTAATCTCCGTGATTGAACATGAACATAAAGATAGAACGGCTCTATGTACCAGCATTTCAAGTGTTTCTTACAAGTTTCTAATCATTTCTCGGGACTGTCATTGCGTATGTTAACCGTTTTACCAAAAGTAGACAGTTTACCCAGAAGTATACACAGGAATCTTCAAGTTTTCAATTGAGTCATTCAGAAAACGCCAGTCTAATCAGAATCACCTGTAAATAGAAACAGTATTGTCTTTATTTATCAGCTTCATACATATTCTGATCTTTTTAAACCGCAATTCTTAATGTTTGAAAGCACTTTCCTTGGAAATAGAACATCTAGAGTAGCCGCAATTGTAAACTTCATCCTTACTCTCCTCAGTTGAAAGTTTTTTACCTCTAATCTCAGTGATTGATCTAGGCCATAAAGATAGCACGGCTCTATTATACAGCATTTCAAGTGTTTCTTACATGTTTCTAGTCACTTCCCGGGACTATCCTAGTGTATTTTAAGAGTTTACCAAAATTAGACATTTTTCCAGAAGTAGATACATGAATCTTCAGGATGTAAACTTTGTCATTAAGAAAATGCCAGGCAATTCAGTCTCAATTGTAAATATCAACAGTATTCTCTTCATTCATCAGCCTCATACACATATTCTGAGCTTTAAAAACAGCAATTCCTCATTTTGGAAGCACTTTCTTTGGAAAAAAACCATCTAGAGTAGCCGGAATTGTAAGCAGTAACATTACTGTCTTCACTTGAGAGTTTTCTACCTCTAATCTCGGTGATTGAACTAGGCCATCAGGATAGAACGGCTCTATTTACCCGTATTTAAACTGTTTCTTACATGTCTCTCATCATTTCTGGGACTATCATTGTGTATTGTAAGAGTTTTACCAAAAGTAGACAGTTTTCCTAGAAGTATACACAGGAATCTTCAAGGTTTCAATTGAGTCATTCAGAAAACGCCAGGCTAATAGAATCACCTGTACATATAAACAGTATTCTCTTCATTTATCAGCTTCCTACATATTCTGAGCTTTATAAGGAGCAATTCTTAATGTTTGAAAGCACATTCTTCCAAAATATGTCATCTAAAGTAGCCAGAATGGTAAACATTATCTGTACTCTCTTCATTACACAGCATTCTATCTCTAATCTCCGTGATTGAACGTGAACATAAAGATAGAATGGCTCTATGTACCAGCATTTCAAGTGTTTCTTACAAGTTTCTAATCATTTCTCGGTACTATCATTGCGTATGTTAAGCGTTTTACCAAAAGTAGACAGTTTTCCTAGAAGTATAACAGGAAACTTCAAAGTTTCAATTGAGTCATTCAGAAAACGCCAGTCTAATCAGAATCACCTGTAAATAGAAACAGTATTCTCTTTATTTATCAGCTTCATACATATTCTGATCTTTATAAACCGCAATTCTTAATGTTTGAAAGCACTTTCCTTGGAAAAACAACATCTACAGTACCCGCAATTGTAAACTTCATCCTTACTTTCCTCAGTTGAAGTTTGTTACCTCTAATCTCAGTGATTGATCTAGGCCATAAAGATAGCACGGCTCTATTATACAGCATTTCAAGTGTTTCTTACATGTTTCTAGTCACTTCCCGGGACTATCCTAGTGTATTTTAAGAGTTTTACCAAAATTAGACATTTTTCCAGAAGTAGATACATGAATCTTCAGGATGTAAACTTTGTCATTAAGAAAATGCCAGGCAATTCAGCCTCAATTGTAAATATCAACAGTGTTCTCTTCATTGATCAGCCTCATACACATATTCTGAGCTTTAAAAACAGCAATTCCTCATGTTGGAAGCACTTTCTTTGGAAAAACACCATCTAGAGTAGCCGGAATTGTAAGCAGTAACATTACTGTCTTCACTTGAGAGTTTTCTACCTCTAATCTCGGTGATTGAACTAGGCCATCAGGATAGAACGGCTCTATTTACCCGTATTTAAACTGTTTCTTACATGTCTCTCATCATTTCTGGGACTACCATGTGTATTGTAAGAGTTTTACCAAAAGTAGACAGTTTTCCCAGAAGTATACACATGAATCTTCAAGAGTTAAATTGTGCCATTCAGAAAACGCCAGGCAATTCGGCCTCAGTTGTAAATATAAAAAGTACTCTCTTCATTTATCAGCTTCATACCCATATTCTCTACTTTTGAAACGGAAATTCTTAATGTTTGAAAGCACTTTCTTCGGAAATACATCATGTAAAGTAGCCAGAATGGTAAACATTATCTGTACGCTCGTCATTACGCAGCATTCTATCTCTAATCTCCGTGATTGAACATGAACATAAAGATAGAACGGCTCTATGTACCAGCATTTCAAGTGTTTCTTACAAGTTTCTAATCATTTCTCGGGACTATCATTGCGTTTGTTAACCGTTTTACCAAAAGTAGACAGTTTACCCAGAAGTATATACAGGAATCTTCAAGGTTTCAAATGAGTCATTGAGAAAACGCCAGTCTAATCAGAATCACCTGTACATATAAACAGTATTCTCTTTATTTATCATCTTCCTACATATTCTGAGCTTTATAAACAGCTATTCTTAATGTTTGAAAGCACATTCTTCCAAAATATGTAATCTAAAATAGCCAGAATGGTAAACATTATCTGTACTCTCGTCATTACGCAGCATTCTATCACTAATCTCCGTGATTGAACATGAACATAAAGATAGAACGACTCTATGTACCAGCATTTCAAGTGTTTCTTACAAGTTTCTAATCATTTCTCGGGACTGTCATGGTGTATGTTAAGCCTTTAACCAAAAGTAGACAGTTTTCCTAAAAGTATACACAGGAATCTTCAAGGTTTCAATTGAGTCATTCAGAAAACGCCAGTCTAATCAGAATCACCTGTACATATAAACAGTATTCTCTTTATTTATCAGCTTCCTACATATTCTGAGCTTTATAAACAGCAATTCTTAATGTTTGAATGCACATTCTTCCAAACTATGTCATCTAAAGTAGCCAGAATGGTAAACATTATCTGTACTCTCGTCTTTAGGGAGCATTCTATCTCTAATCTCCGTGATGGAACATGAACATAAAGATAGAACGTCTCTATGTACCAGCATTTCAAGTGTTTCTTACAAGTTTCTAATCATTTCTCGGGACTATCACTGGGTATGTTAAGCGTTTTACCAAAAGTAGACAGTTTTCCTAGAAGTATGCACAGGAGTCTTCAAGGTTTCAATTGAGTCATTCAGAAAACGCCAGTCTAATCAGAATCACCTGTAAATAGAAACAGTATTCTCTTCATTGATCAGCCTCATACACATATTCTGTGCTTTAAAAACAGCAATTCCTCATGTTGGAAGGACTTTCTTTGGAAAAACACCATCTAGAGTAGCCGGAATAGTAAACATTATCATTACTCTCTTCATTTGAGAGTTTTCTACATCTAATCTCGGTGATTGAACTAGGCCATCAGGATAGAACGGCTCTATTTACCCATATTTAAACTGTTTCTTACATGTCTCTAATCATTTCTGGGACTATCATTGTGTATTTTACAGTTTTACCAAAAGTAGACAGTTTTCCCAGAAGTATACACATGAATCTTCAATAGTTAAATTGTGCCATTCAGAAAACACCAGGCAATTCAGACTCAGTAGTAAATATAAAAAGTATTCTCTTCATTTATCAGCTTCATACCCATATTCTCAGGTTTGAAACGGATATTCTTAATGTTTGAAAGCACTTTCTTCGGAAATACATCATCTAAAGTAGCCAGAATGGTAAACATTATCTGTACTCTCGTCATTACGCAGCATTCTATCTCTAATCTCCGTGATTGAACATGAACATAAAGATAGAACGACTCTATGTACCAGCATTTCAAGTGTTTCTTACATGTTTCTAATCACTTCTCAGGACTATCACTGTGTATGTTAAGCGTTTAACCAAAAGTAGACAGTTTTCCGATACGTATACACAGGATTCTTCAAGGTTTCAAATGAGTCATTCAGAAAACGCCAGTCTAATCAGAATCACCTGTAAAGAGAAACAGTATTCTCTTTACTTATTAGCTTCCTACATATTCTGAGCTTTATAAACAGCAATTCTTAATGTTTGAAAGCACATTCTTCCAAAATATGTCATCTAAAATAGCCAGAATGGTAAACATTATCTGTACTCTCGTCATTACGCAGCATTCTATCACTAATCTCCGTGATTGAACATGAACATAAAGATAGAACGACTCTATGTACCAGCATTTCAAGTGTTTCTTACAAGTTTCTAATCATTTCTCGGGACTATCATGGTGTATGTTAAGCGTTTAATCAAAAGTAGACAGTTTTCCTAAAAGTATACACAGGAATCTTCAAGGTTTCAATTGAGTCATTCAGAAAACGCCAGTCTAATCAGAATCACCAGTACATATAAACAGTATTCTCTTTATTTATCAGCTTCCTACATATTCTGAGCTTTATAAACAGCAATTCTTAATGTTTGAATGCACATTCTTCCAAACTATGTAATCTAAAGTAGCCAGAATGGTAAACATTATCTGTACTCTCGTCATGAGGGAGCATTCTATCTCTAATCTCCGTGATGGAACATGAACATAAAGACAGAACGGCTCTATGTACCAGCATTTCAAGTGTTTCTTACAAGTTTCTAATCATTTCTCGGGACTATCATTGCGTATGTTAAGCGTTTTACCAAAAGTAGACAGTTTTCCTAGAACTATACACAGGAGTCTTCAAGGTTTCAATTGAGTCATTCAGAAAACGCCAGTCTAATCAGAATCACCTGTAAATAGAAACAGTATTCTCTTCATTGATCAGCCTCATACACATATTCTGTGCTTTAAAAACAGCAATTCCTCATGTTGGAAGGACTTTCTTTGGAAAAACACCATCTAGAGTAGCCGGAATTGTAAACATTATCATTACTCTCTTCATTTGAGAGTTTTCTACATCTAATCTCGGTGATTGAACTAGGCCATCAGGATAGAACGGCTCTATTTACCCATATATAAACTGTTTCTTACATGTCTCTAATCATTTCTGGGACTATCATTGTGTATTTTAAGAGTTTTACCAAAAGTAGACAGTTTTCCCAGAAGTATACCCATGAATCTTCAATAGTTAAATTGTGCCATTCAGAAAACGCCAGGCAATTCAGCCTCAGTAGTAAATATAAAAAGTATTCTCTTCATTTATCAGCTTCATACCCATATTCTCAGCTTTTGAAACGGATATTCTTAATGTTTGAAAGCACTTTCTTCGGAAATACATCATGTAAAGTAGCCAGAATGGTAAACATTATCTGTACTCTCGTCATTACGCAGCATTCTATCTCTAATCTCCGTGATTGAACATGAACATAAAGATAGAACGACTCTATGTACCAGCATTTCAAGTGTTTCTTACATGTTTCTAATCACTTCTCAGGACTATCACTGTGTATGTTAAGCGTTTAACCAAAAGTAGACAGTTTTCCGAGAAGTATACACAGGATTCTTCAAGGTTTCAAATGAGTCATTCAGAAAACGCCAGTCTAATCAGAATCACCTGTAAAGAGAAACAGTATTCTCTTTACTTATTAGCTTCCTACATATTCTGAGCTTTATAAACAGCAATTCTTAATGTTTGAAAGCACATTCTTCCAAAATATGTCATCTAAAATAGCCAGAATGGTAAACATTATCTGTACTCTCGTCATTACGCAGCATTCTATCACTAATCTCCGTGATTGAACATGAACATAAAGATACAACGGCTCTATGTACCAGCATTTCAAGTGTTTCTTACACGTTTCTAATCATTTCTCAGGTTATCATGGTGTATGTTAAGCGTTTAACCAAAAGTAGACAGTTTTCCCGAGAAGTATACACAGGATTCTTCAAGGTTTCAAATGAGTCATTCAGAAAACGCCAGTCTAATCAGAATCACCTGTAAATATAAACAGTATTCTCTTTATTTATCAGCTTCCTACATATTCTGAGCTTTATAAACAGCAATTCTTAATGTTTGAAAGCACATTCTTCCAAAATATGTCATCTAAAGTAGCCAGAATGGAGAAGCAATATGGCGGCGATATAGGCAGACGCGTCACAGGTCTTGTCCCGGAGCAAACGGAGTAAGCAGCTGAAACTAATAACACCCACCCCGAATTGGCAAATTTACTCAGCTGGTGAGACGGTTTGCAGCCGTGAAGGACAGACCTCCCCTGGAAAGGTTAAAAACCAGGGATCTGGGCAGGAAAGTTTGCCAGACCTGAGCCCAGAGAGTCGGAGGGAGACCGCATGGCAGACAGCCGCGTCTCTTGGGACAGACACAGACCCTGACCAGGGTAAGGAGTTCCGCGGGTTTGCTGGCGCCAGGAGATTTGAGATTTGGATTTTGTGATTGTGGAGAACTGAGACTAAAGGGGGCATCCTGAGGAACTGATCAGACCATGCAGTGCCCATAAGAGAGGAGCGTTTCCCAGACCATGCAGTGCTGGTAAGAGAGGATCGTTTCCCAGACCGCAGATCCAAGCAACAGCAGCCCCCTGATCACCGCAGTCTCCTGATCACCACAGCCTCCTGATCACCACACCCTCTGTCTGTGGAACAGCAGCTGTACGTGAAGCCTCCCCCCACCAGCCAGAAGAGCCAACACAGCTGTGAACAACACCCACCAGAGGAGCTGCTGCCAACTGGAAAGCAGCTGCTACCGCAACCGTCTGAACAGCAACCACAACCCAAGGAGCCCCTGCCACCCAGGGAGCAGCCACTGAACATCTCAACATCTACATATGTCAGCGAGATCAAACATGGGTAGGCAAAGAAACCCTCAAAGGAAAGAAAAGGAGGACTCGCCAGAAAAGCAGCTAAGTGAGACAGAGATATGCAACATGACGGAAAAAGAATTCAGAATAAGGTTCCTAGAGTACATGCACCAGATGTTCAAGAAGCAAGAAGAAACAGATGAAAAACTCAACTACGTATGCAAGAAGCTAGAAGAAACAGATGAAAAAATCAACAACTTAAGTAAGTCCCAAGAAGAAATGAAGAGTGACATAGCTTCAATAAAAAACTCCATTGAAAGTATCAACAGTAGACTGGGAGAAGCGGAGGACTGAATTAGTGAATTAGAAGACAAGGAAGCAAAACACACTCAAACTGTACTGCAAATGGAGAAAAAAATTAAAAGACAGGAGGAGAGCCTAAGGGAGCTTTGGGACAACATGAAACGAAACAACATACGAATAATAGGGGTGCCAGAACAACAGAAAGATGAACATGGATTAGGAAACCTATTTGAAGAAATAATATCAGAAAACTTCCCTGAGGTGGGGAAGAAAAAAGTCACACAAGCCCAGAGAGTCCCAAACAAGGTGAACCCGAAAAGACCCACACCAAGACACATCATAATTACCATGGCAAATGTTCAGGATAAAGAGAGAATCTTACAGGCTGCAAGAGAGAGACGGAAAGTAACATACAAGGGATCTCCCATTAGATTATCAAATGATTTCTCAACAGAAACACATCAGGCCAGAAAAGAATGGACGGAAAACTACAAAGTGATGCAAAGCAAAGGACTGAATCCAAGAATACTCTATCCAGCAAGGCTATCATTCAAAATTGAAGGGGAAATAAGAAGCTTCACAGACAAAAAAGGGCTAAGGGAGTTTATCACCACCAAGCCAGCCATGCAAGAAATGCTAAAGGGACTGGTGTAAAAAGAAGAAATATCAAGCTCAGAAAGAAAACAGCCACACACACACACACAAAAAGAAATGGCTACAAACAAATACCTTTCAATAATAACTTTAAATGTAAATGGACTAAATGCTCCAACCAAAAGACATCGAGTGGCTGAATGGATAAAAAAACATGACCCATACATCTGCTGTCTACAAGAGACCCACCTCATTAGAAGGGACTCACACAGACTGAAAGTGAAGGGATGGAAAAATATCTTTCACCGCAAATGGAAAGGAAAAGAAAGCTGGGGTAGCAATATTTATATCTGACAAAATACATCTCAAAGTGAAGGCCATAACCAGAGATAAGGAAAGCCACTTCATAATACTAAAGGGATCAATACAACAAGAAGATATAACCCTGGTAAACATATATGCACCCAATGCAGGAGCACCCACATACATAAGAAAACTTCTGGAAGATATCAGGGGAGAGATCGACAACAATACAATCATAGTAGGGGACTTTAATACACCACTGACATCACTGGATAAATCCGCTAGACAAAAACTCAGCAAAGAAACAGCAATCCTAAATGACTCACTAGATCAGATGGACTTAATTGACATCTTCAGAACACTTCACCCCACAGCTGCGGAATATACATTCCTCTCAGGTGCTCATGGGACATATTCAAAAATAGACCACATATTGGGTCACAAGCAAAGTCTCCACAAATTCAAGAAGATTGAAATCATAAAAAGCTTCTTCACAGACCACGATGGCATAATGTTAGAAATAAACTACAATAAAAACAACCCAAAATACTCAAACACTTGGAAGCTGAATAGCACGTTATTAAATATTGATTGGGTTACCGATGACATCAAAGAAGAAATTAAAAACATCCTGGACACTAATGACAATGAAAACACAACAATCCAAAACCTCTGGGACACAATGAAAGCAGTCCTGAGAGGGAAGTTTATAGCTCTACAGGCCTATCTCAAAAAACAAGAAAAAATGGTAGTCAATCATCTAACTCTACAACTCAAAGAATTAGAAAGAGAGCAACAAGAAAACCCCAGAGTGAGCAGAAGGAAGGAGATAATAAAGATTAGAGCAGAAATCAATGAAATAGAGACCAAAAAAACAATACAGAAAATCAATGAAACCAAGAGCTGGTTCTTTGAAAGGATAAACAAGATTGACAAACCCCTAGCCAGGCTCACCAAGAAGCAAAGAGAGAGGTCCCAAATAAACCAAATCAGAAATGATAGAGGCGAAATAACAACAGACCCCACAGAAATACAAATGATTGTTAAACAATACTACGAGCAACTCTACTCCAACAAACTGGACAACCTGGAGGAAATGGACAAATTCCTAGAAAAATACAACATTCCAAAACTCAATCAGGAAGAATCTAAAAACCTCAATAGGCCAATAACTATGGAAGAAATTGAAGCAGTCATCAGAAAGCTTCCAGCAAACAAAAGCCCAGGGCCAGACGGCTTCACAGGGGAGTTCTACCAAACATTCAAGGAAGAACTAAAACCTACCCTCCTCAGACTACTACAAAAAATTCAAGAGGAAGGAACGCTTCCAAGCTCATTCTATGAAGCCAGCATCACCCTAATACCAAAACCAGGTAAAGACATCACAATGAAAGAGAATTACAGGCCAATATCCCTCATGAACATAGATGCCAAAATCCTCAACAAAATCTTAGCAAATCGGATCCAGCAGTACATCAGAAGGATCATACACCATGACCAAGTAGGATTCATCCCAGAGATGCAAGGATGGTACAACATCCGTAAATCAATAAATGTGATACATCACATAAACAAATTGAAAGAAAAAAACCACATGGTCATATCAATTGATGCAGAAAAAGCATTCGACAAAATCCAACACCCATCTTTGATAAAAACTCTCAGAAAGGTGGGAATAGAAGGATCATACCTCAACATAATAAAAGCCATATATGACAGGCCCACTGCCAACATCATACTCAATGGACAAAAACTAACACCATTTCCCCTAAGAACAGGAACAAGACAGGGATGCCCACTCTCACCACTCCTGTTCAACATAGTACTGGAAGTATTAGCCATTGCAATTAGGCAAGAAGAAGGAATAAAAGGCATCCAAATTGGAAAAGAGGAAGTAAAACTGTCCTTATTTGCAGATGACATGATATTATACATACAAAACCCTAGAGACTCCATCAAAAAGCTACTAGACTTAATACATGAATTTGGCAATGTAGCAGGATACAAAATTAACCCCAAGAAATCTGAGGCATTTCTATACACCAACAGTGAACTTTCAGAAAGGGAGATCAGAAAAACAATCCCATTTACCATCGCACCAAAAAAATTAAGATACCTAGGAATAAACTTAACTAAAGAGGTTAAAGACCTCTACTCAGAAAACTACAGGACGTTGAAAAAAGAGATAGAGGAAGACATAAACAGATGGAAGAACATACCATGTTCTTGGATTGGTAGAATCAACATCATTAAAATGTCCATACTACCCAAAGCAATCTATACATTCAACGCACTTCCCATTAAAATACCAATGGCCTTCTTCAAAGATCTAGAACGAACTCTCCAAAAATTCATCTGGAATAAAAAAAGACCCCGAATAGCTGCAACGATCCTGAGAAAGAACAAAGTAGGTGGGATCTCAATGCCAGATATCAAGCTGTATTACAAAGCCACTGTTCTCAAAACTGCCTGGTACTGGCACAAGAACAGACATATAGATCAGTGGAATAGAATAGAGAGTCCAGAAATTAGCCCGAACCAATATGCTCAATTAATTTTTGACAAAGGAGGCATGAACATACAATGGAGCCAAGATAGTCTCTTCAATAAATGGTGTTGGGAAAATTGGACAGACATATGCAAGAAAATGAAACTAGACCACCAACTTACACCATACACAAGAATAAACTCAAAATGGATAAAGGACTTAAATGTACGACAGGAAACCATAAAAATTCTAGAAGAATACAAAGGCAACAAAATCTCAGACATATGCCAAAACAATTTCTTCACTGATACAGCTCCTAGGGCAGTTGAAACTAAAGAGAAACTGAACAAATGGGACTACATCAAAATAAAAAGCTTCTGCACAGCAAAAGAAACCATCAACAAAACAACAAGAAAACCCACCTCGTGGGAAAACATATTTTCCAACGTCATATCGGATAAGGGCTTAATCTCCAAAATTTATAGGGAACTCATACAACTTAACAAAAAGAAGATAAACAATCCAATCAAAAAATGGGCAAAGGATCTAAATAGACACCTTTCAAAAGAGGACATTCAGAAAGCCAAGAGACATATGAAAACATGCTCAAAGTCACTAATCATCCGAGAGATGCAAATCAAAACAACAATGAGGTACCATCTCACACCTGTCAGAATGGCCATCATCAACAAATCAACAAACGACAAGTGCTGGAGAGGATGTGGAGAAAAAGGAACACTTGTGCACTGCTGGTGGGAATGCAGACTGGTGCAGCCACTATGGAAGGCAGTATGGAGGTTCCTCAAAAAATTGGAAATGGAACTCCCATTTGACCCTGTGATCCCACTATTAGGAATATATCCCAAGAAACCAGAAACACCTATCAGAAAGGATATATGCACCCAGATGTTCATAGCAGCACAATTCACCATAGCTAAGATCTGGAAACAGCCTAAGTGCCCATCAGTAGATGAATGGATTAGAAAACTGTGGTACATCTACACGATGGAATACTATGCTGCTGTTAAAAAGAAGGAACTCCTACCATTTGCAACATCATGGATGGAACTGGAGAGCATTATGCTAAGTGAAACAAGCCAGTCAATGAAGGAAAAATACCACATGATCTCACTCATTCATGGACAATAAAGACCATTACAAACTTTTGAACAATAATAGATACAGAGGCAGAGCTGCCTCAAACTGATTGTCAAACTGCAGTGGGAAGGCCAGAGAGAGTTGGGGGGCAGGAGGGAGGGGAGTAAGAGATCAACCGAAGGACTTGTATGCATGCATATAAGCATAACTAATGGACATAAGACACTGGGGGGTAAGGGAGGGTAGTGGTTTGTCAAGGGCGGGGGGGGGGGGGGGGAAAGGATACTTATGTAATACCCTTTGTAATACTTTAAGAGGAAAATAAAAAAAAAAAAAAAGAAAAAAAGAAAAATAGTAAAACAAAGAAAAAATAAAAAAAAAAAAAAAAAAAGAAAATGCCAGGCAATTCAGCCTCAATTGTAAATATCAACAGTGTTCTCTTCATTGATCAGCCTCATACACATATTCTGAGCTTTAAAAACAGCAATTCCTCATGTTGGAAGCACTTTCTTTGGTAAACACCATCTAGAGTAGCCGGAATTGTAAACAGTATCATTACTGTCTTCATTTGAGAGTTTTCTACCTCTAATCTCGGTGATTGAACTAGGCCATCAGGATAGAACGGCTCGATTTACCCGTATTTAAACTGTTTCTTACATGTCTCTCATCATTTCTGGGACTATCATTGTGTATTGTAAGAGTTTTACCAAAAGTAGACAGTTTTCCTAGAAGTATACACAGGAATCTTCAAGGTTTCAATTGAGTCATTCAGAAAATGCCAGGCTAATCAGAATCACCTGTACATATAAACAGTATTCTCTTTATTTATCAGCTTCCTACATATTCTGAGCTTTATAAACAGCAATTCTTAATGTTTGAAAGCACATTCTCCAAATTATGTCATCTAAAGTAGCCAGAATGGTAAACATTATCTGTACTCTCGTCTTTACGCAGCATTCTTTCTCTAATCTCCGTGATTGAACATGAACAAAAAGATAGATCGGCTCTATTTACCAGCATTTCAAGTGTTTCTTACAAGTTTCTAATCATTTCTCGGGACTATCATTGCGTATGTTAAGCGTTTTACCAAAAGTAGACAGTTTTCCCAGAAGTATACACAGGAAACTTCAAAGTTTCAATTGAGTCATTCAGAAAACGCCAGTCTAATCAGAATCACCTGTAAATAGAAACAGTATTCTCTTCATTGATCTGCCTCATACACATATTCTGAGCTTTAAAAACAACAATTCCTCATGTTGGAAGCACGTTCCTTGGAAAAACACCATCTAGAGTAGCCGGAATTGTAAACATTATCATTAGTGTCTTCATTTGAGAGTTTTCTACCTCTAATCTCGGTGATTGAACTTGGCCATCAGGATAGAACGGCTCTATTTACCCGTATTTAAACTGTTTCTTACAAGTCTCTCATCATTTCTGGGACTACCATGTGTATTGTAAGAGTTTTACCAAAAGTAGACAGTTTTCCCAGAAGTATACACATGAATCTTCAAGAGTTAAATTGTGCCATTCAGAAAACGCCATGCATTTCAGTCTCAGTTGTAAATATAAAAAGTATTCTCTTCATTTATCAGCTTCATACCCATATTCTCAGCTTTTTAAACGGAAATTCTTAATGTTTGAAAGCACTTTCTTCGGAAATACATCATCTAAAGTAGCCAGAATGGTAAACATTATCTGTACTCTCGTCATTACGCAGCATTGTATCTCTAATCTCCGTGATTGAACATGAACATAAAGATAGAACGGCTCTATGTACCAGCATTTCAAGTGTTTCTTACAAGTTTCTAATCATTTCTCAGGACTATCATTGCGTATATTAACCGTTTTACCAAAAGTAGACAGTTTACCCAGAAGTATACACAGGAATCTTCAAGGTTTCAATTGAGTCATTCAGAAAACGCCAGTCTAATCAGAATCACCTGTAAATAGAAACAGTATTGTCTTTATTTATCAGCTTCATACATATTCTGATCTTTATAAACCGCAATTCTTAATATTTGAAAGCACTTTCCTTGGAAAAACAACATCTAGAGTAGCCGCAATTGAAAACTTCATCCTTACTCTCCTCAGTTGAAAGTTTGTTACCTCTAATCTCAGTGATTGATCTAGGCCATAAAGATAGCACGGCTCTATTATACAGCATTTCAAGTGTTTCTTACATGTTTCTAGTCACTTCCCGGGACTATCCTAGTGTATTTTAAGAGTTTTACCAAAATTAGACATTTTTCCAGAAGTAGATACATGAATCTTCAGGATGTAAACTTGTCATTAAGAAAATGCCAGGCAATTCAGCCTCAATTGTAAATATCAACAGTATTCTCTTCATTGATCAGCCTCATAAACATATTCTGAGCTTTAAAAACAGCAATTCCTCTTGTTGGAAGCACTTTCTTTGGTAAACACCATCTAGAGTAGCCGGAATTGTAAACAGTATCATTACTGTCTTCATTTGAGAGTTTTCTACCTCTAATCTCGGTGATTGAACTAGGCCATCAGGATAGAACGGCTCGATTTACCCGTATTTAAACTTTTTCTTACATGTCTCTAATCATTTCTGAGACTATCATTGTGTATTGTAAGAGTTTTACCAAAAGTAGACAGTTTTCCTAGAAGTATACACAGGTATCTTCAAGGTTTCAATTGAGTCATTCAGAAAACGCCAGTCTAATCAGAATCACCTGTACATGTAAACAGTATTCTCTTTATTTATCAGCTTCCTACATATTCTGAGCTTTATAAGGAGCAATTCTTAATGTTTGAAAGCACATTCTTCCAAAATATGTCATCTAAAGTAGCCAGAATGGTAAACATTATCTGTACTCTCGTCATTACGCAACATTCTATCTCTAATCTCCGTGATTGAACATGAACATAAAGATAGAACGGCTCTAAGTACCAGCATTTCAAGTGTTTCTTACAAGTTTCTAATCATTTCTCGGGACTATCATTGCGTACTTTAAGCGTTTTACCAAAAGTAGACAGTTTTCCTAGAAGTATACACAGGAAACTTCAAAGTTTCAATTGAGTCATTCAGAAAACGCCAGTCTAATCAGAATAACCTGTAAATAGAAACAGTATTCTCTTCATTGATCAGCCTCATACACATATTCTGAGCTTTAAAAACCACAATTCCTCATGTTGGAAGCACTTTCCTTGGAAAAACACCATCCAGAGTAGCCGGAATTGTAAACCTTATCATTACTCTCTTCATTTGACAGTTTTCTACCTCTAATCTCGGTGATTGAACTAGGCCATCAGGATAGAACGGCTCTATTTACCCGTATTTAAACTGTTTCTTACATGTCTCTCATCATTTCTGGGACTACCATGTGTATTGTAAGAGTTTTACCAAAAGTAGACAGTTTTCCCAGAAGTATACACATGAATCTTCAAGAGTTAAATTGTGCCATTCAGAAAACGCCAGGCAATTCGGCCTCAGTTGTAAATATAAAAAGTACTCTCTTCATTTATCAGCTTCATACCCATATTCTCAGCTTTTGAAACGGAAATTCTTAATATTTGAAAGCACTTTCTTCGGAAATACATCATCTAAAGTAGCCAGAATGGTAAACATTATCTGTAAGCTCGTCATTACGCAGCATTCTATCTCTAATCTCCGTGATTGAACATGAACATAAAGATAGAACGGCTCTATGTACCAGCATTTCAAGTGTTTCTTACAAGTTTCTAATCATTTCTCGGGACTATCATTGCGTATGTTAAGCGTTTTACCAAAAGTAGACAGTTTTCCTAGAAGTATACACAGGAAACTTCAAAGATTCAATTGAGTCATTCAGAAAACGCCAGTCTAATCAGAATCTCCTGTAAATATAAACAGAATTCTCTTTATTTATCAGCTTCCAACATATTCTGAGCTTTATAAACAGCAATTCTTAATGTTGGAAAGCACTTTCCTTGGAAAAACACCATCTAGAGTAGCCGGAATTGTAAACCTTATCATTACTGTCTTCATTTGAGAGTTTTCTACCTCTAATCTCGGTGATTGAACATGAACATAAAGATAGAACGGCTCTATGTACCAGCATTTCAAGTGTTTCCTACAGGTTTCTAATCATTTCTCAGGACGATCGTGGTGTATGTTAAGCGTTTAACCAAAAGTAGACAGTTTTCTGAGAAGTATACACAGGATTCTTCAAGGTTTCAAATGAGTCATTCAGAAAACGCCAGTCTAATCAGAATCTCCTGTAAAAATAAACAGAATTCTCTTTATTTATCAGCTTCCTACATATTCTGAGCTTTATAAACAGCAATTCTTAATGTTTGAAGCACATTCTTCCAAAATATGTCATCTAAAGTAGCCAGAATGGTAAACATTATCTGTACTCTCGTCATGACGCAGCATTCTATCTCTAATCTCCGTGATTGAACATGAACATAAAGATAGAACGGCTCTATGTACCAGCATTTCAAGTGTTTCTTACAAGTTTCTAATCATTTCTTGGGACTATCATTGCGTATGTTAAGCGTTTTACCAAAAGTAGACAGTTTTCCTAGAAGTATACACAGGAAACTTCAAAGTTTCAATTGAGTCATTCAGAAAACGCCAGTCTAATCAGAATCACCTGTAAATAGAAACAGTATTCTCTTCATTGATCAGCCTCATACACATATTCTGAGCTTTAAAAACAACAATTCCTCATGTTGGAAGCACTTTCCTTGGAAAAAAACCATCTAGAGTAGCCGGAATTGTAAGCAGTAACATTACTGTCTTCACTTGAGAGTTTTCTACCTCTAATCTCGGTGATTGAACTAGGCCATCAGGATAGAACGGCTCGATTTACCCGTATTTAAACTTTTTCTTACATGTCTCTAATCATTTCTGAGACTATCATTGTGTATTGTAAGAGTTTTACCAAAAGTAGACAGTTTTCCTAGAAGTATACACAGGTATCTTCAAGGTTTCAATTGAGTCATTCAGAAAACGCCAGTCTAATCAGAATCACCTGTACATGTAAACAGTATTCTCTTTATTTATCAGCTTCCTACATATTCTGAGCTTTATAAGGAGCAATTCTTAATGTTTGAAAGCACATTCTTCCAAAATATGTCATCTAAAGTAGCCAGAATGGTAAACATTATCTGTACTCTCGTCATTACGCAACATTCTATCTCTAATCTCCGTGATTGAACATGAACATAAAGATAGAACGGCTCTAAGTACCAGCATTTCAAGTGTTTCTTACAAGTTTCTAATCATTTCTCGGGACTATCATTGCGTACTTTAAGCGTTTTACCAAAAGTAGACAGTTTTCCTAGAAGTATACACAGGAAACTTCAAAGTTTCAATTGAGTCATTCAGAAAACGCCAGTCTAATCAGAATAACCTGTAAATAGAAACAGTATTCTCTTCATTGATCAGCCTCATACACATATTCTGAGCTTTAAAAACCACAATTCCTCATGTTGGAAGCACTTTCCTTGGAAAAACACCATCCAGAGTAGCCGGAATTGTAAACCTTATCATTACTCTCTTCATTTGACAGTTTTCTACCTCTAATCTCGGTGATTGAACTAGGCCATCAGGATAGAACGGCTCTATTTACCCGTATTTAAACTGTTTCTTACATGTCTCTCATCATTTCTGGGACTACCATGTGTATTGTAAGAGTTTTACCAAAAGTAGACAGTTTTCCCAGAAGTATACACATGAATCTTCAAGAGTTAAATTGTGCCATTCAGAAAACGCCAGGCAATTCGGCCTCAGTTGTAAATATAAAAAGTACTCTCTTCATTTATCAGCTTCATACCCATATTCTCAGCTTTTGAAACGGAAATTCTTAATATTTGAAAGCACTTTCTTCGGAAATACATCATCTAAAGTAGCCAGAATGGTAAACATTATCTGTAAGCTCGTCATTACGCAGCATTCTATCTCTAATCTCCGTGATTGAACATGAACATAAAGATAGAACGGCTCTATGTACCAGCATTTCAAGTGTTTCTTACAAGTTTCTAATCATTTCTCGGGACTATCATTGCGTATGTTAAGCGTTTTACCAAAAGTAGACAGTTTTCCTAGAAGTATACACAGGAAACTTCAAAGATTCAATTGAGTCATTCAGAAAACGCCAGTCTAATCAGAATCTCCTGTAAATATAAACAGAATTCTCTTTATTTATCAGCTTCCAACATATTCTGAGCTTTATAAACAGCAATTCTTAATGTTGGAAAGCACTTTCCTTGGAAAAAACACCATCTAGAGTAGCCGGAATTGTAAACCTTATCATTACTGTCTTCATTTGAGAGTTTTCTACCTCTAATCTCGGTGATTGAACATGAACATAAAGATAGAACGGCTCTATGTACCAGCATTTCAAGTGTTTCCTACAGGTTTCTAATCATTTCTCAGGACGATCGTGGTGTATGTTAAGCGTTTAACCAAAAGTAGACAGTTTTCTGAGAAGTATACACAGGATTCTTCAAGGTTTCAAATGAGTCATTCAGAAAACGCCAGTCTAATCAGAATCTCCTGTAAAAATAAACAGAATTCTCTTTATTTATCAGCTTCCTACATATTCTGAGCTTTATAAACAGCAATTCTTAATGTTTGAAGCACATTCTTCCAAAATATGTCATCTAAAGTAGCCAGAATGGTAAACATTATCTGTACTCTCGTCATGACGCAGCATTCTATCTCTAATCTCCGTGATTGAACATGAACATAAAGATAGAACGGCTCTATGTACCAGCATTTCAAGTGTTTCTTACAAGTTTCTAATCATTTCTTGGGACTATCATTGCGTATGTTAAGCGTTTTACCAAAAGTAGACAGTTTTCCTAGAAGTATACACAGGAAACTTCAAAGTTTCAATTGAGTCATTCAGAAAACGCCAGTCTAATCAGAATCACCTGTAAATAGAAACAGTATTCTCTTCATTGATCAGCCTCATACACATATTCTGAGCTTTAAAAACAACAATTCCTCATGTTGGAAGCACTTTCCTTGGAAAAAAACCATCTAGAGTAGCCGGAATTGTAAGCAGTAACATTACTGTCTTCACTTGAGAGTTTTCTACCTCTAATCTCGGTGATTGAACTAGGCCATCAGGATAGAACGGCTCGATTTACCCGTATTTAAACTTTTTCTTACATGTCTCTAATCATTTCTGAGACTATCATTGTGTATTGTAAGAGTTTTACCAAAAGTAGACAGTTTTCCTAGAAGTATACACAGGTATCTTCAAGGTTTCAATTGAGTCATTCAGAAAACGCCAGTCTAATCAGAATCACCTGTACATGTAAACAGTATTCTCTTTATTTATCAGCTTCCTACATATTCTGAGCTTTATAAGGAGCAATTCTTAATGTTTGAAAGCACATTCTTCCAAAATATGTCATCTAAAGTAGCCAGAATGGTAAACATTATCTGTACTCTCGTCATTACGCAACATTCTATCTCTAATCTCCGTGATTGAACATGAACATAAAGATAGAACGGCTCTAAGTACCAGCATTTCAAGTGTTTCTTACAAGTTTCTAATCATTTCTCGGGACTATCATTGCGTACTTTAAGCGTTTTACCAAAAGTAGACAGTTTTCCTAGAAGTATACACAGGAAACTTCAAAGTTTCAATTGAGTCATTCAGAAAACGCCAGTCTAATCAGAATAACCTGTAAATAGAAACAGTATTCTCTTCATTGATCAGCCTCATACACATATTCTGAGCTTTAAAAACCACAATTCCTCATGTTGGAAGCACTTTCCTTGGAAAAACACCATCCAGAGTAGCCGGAATTGTAAACCTTATCATTACTCTCTTCATTTGACAGTTTTCTACCTCTAATCTCGGTGATTGAACTAGGCCATCAGGATAGAACGGCTCTATTTACCCGTATTTAAACTGTTTCTTACATGTCTCTCATCATTTCTGGGACTACCATGTGTATTGTAAGAGTTTTACCAAAAGTAGACAGTTTTCCCAGAAGTATACACATGAATCTTCAAGAGTTAAATTGTGCCATTCAGAAAACGCCAGGCAATTCGGCCTCAGTTGTAAATATAAAAAGTACTCTCTTCATTTATCAGCTTCATACCCATATTCTCAGCTTTTGAAACGGAAATTCTTAATATTTGAAAGCACTTTCTTCGGAAATACATCATCTAAAGTAGCCAGAATGGTAAACATTATCTGTAAGCTCGTCATTACGCAGCATTCTATCTCTAATCTCCGTGATTGAACATGAACATAAAGATAGAACGGCTCTATGTACCAGCATTTCAAGTGTTTCTTACAAGTTTCTAATCATTTCTCGGGACTATCATTGCGTATGTTAAGCGTTTTACCAAAAGTAGACAGTTTTCCTAGAAGTATACACAGGAAACTTCAAAGATTCAATTGAGTCATTCAGAAAACGCCAGTCTAATCAGAATCTCCTGTAAATATAAACAGAATTCTCTTTATTTATCAGCTTCCAACATATTCTGAGCTTTATAAACAGCAATTCTTAATGTTGGAAAGCACTTTCCTTGGAAAAACACCATCTAGAGTAGCCGGAATTGTAAACCTTATCATTACTGTCTTCATTTGAGAGTTTTCTACCTCTAATCTCGGTGATTGAACATGAACATAAAGATAGAACGGCTCTATGTACCAGCATTTCAAGTGTTTCCTACAGGTTTCTAATCATTTCTCAGGACGATCGTGGTGTATGTTAAGCGTTTAACCAAAAGTAGACAGTTTTCTGAGAAGTATACACAGGATTCTTCAAGGTTTCAAATGAGTCATTCAGAAAACGCCAGTCTAATCAGAATCTCCTGTAAAAATAAACAGAATTCTCTTTATTTATCAGCTTCCTACATATTCTGAGCTTTATAAACAGCAATTCTTAATGTTTGAAGCACATTCTTCCAAAATATGTCATCTAAAGTAGCCAGAATGGTAAACATTATCTGTACTCTCGTCATGACGCAGCATTCTATCTCTAATCTCCGTGATTGAACATGAACATAAAGATAGAACGGCTCTATGTACCAGCATTTCAAGTGTTTCTTACAAGTTTCTAATCATTTCTTGGGACTATCATTGCGTATGTTAAGCGTTTTACCAAAAGTAGACAGTTTTCCTAGAAGTATACACAGGAAACTTCAAAGTTTCAATTGAGTCATTCAGAAAACGCCAGTCTAATCAGAATCACCTGTAAATAGAAACAGTATTCTCTTCATTGATCAGCCTCATACACATATTCTGAGCTTTAAAAACAACAATTCCTCATGTTGGAAGCACTTTCCTTGGAAATACACCATCTAGAGTAGCCGGAATTGTAAACATTATCATTACTGTCTTCATTTGAGAGTTTTCTACCTCTAATCTCGGTGATTGAACTAGGCCATCAGGATAGAACGGCTCTATTTACCCGTATTTAAACTGTTTCTTACATGTCGCTCATCATTTCTGGGACTATCATTGTGTATTGTAAGAGTTTTACCAAAAGTAGACAGTTTTCCTAGAAGTATACACAGGAATCTTCAAGGTTTCAATTGAGTCATTCAGAAAACGCCAGGCTAATCAGAATCACCTGTACATATAAACAGTATTCTCTTTATTTATCAGCTTCCTACATATTCTGAGCTTTATAAACAGCAATTCTTAATGTTTGAAAGCACATTCTCCAAAATATGTCATCTAAAGTAGCCAGAATGGTAAACATTATCTGTACTCTCGTCATTACGCAGCATTCTTTCTCTAATTTCCGTGATTGAACATGAACATAAAGATAGAACGGCTCTATGTACCAGCATTTCAAGTGTTTCTTACAAGTTTCTAATCATTTCTCGGGACTATCATTGCGTATGTTAAGCGTTTTACCAAAAGTAGACAGTTTTCCTAGAAGTATACACAGGAAACTTCAAAGTTTCAATTGAGTCATTCAGAAAACTCCAGTCTAATCAGAATCACCTGTAAATAGTAACAGTATTCTCTTCATTGATCTGCCTCATACACATATTCTGAGCTTTAAAAACAACAATTCCTCATTTTGGAAGCACTTTCCTTGGAAAAACACCATCTAGAGTAGCCGGAATTGTAAACATTATCATTAATGTCTTCATTTGAGAGTTTTCTACCTCTAATCTCGGTGATTGAACTAGGCCATCAGCATAGAACGGCTCTATTTACCCATATTTAAACTGTTTCTTACATGTCTCTCATCATTTCTGGGACTACCATGTGTATTGTAAGAGTTTTACCAAAAGTAGACAGTTTTCCCAGAAGTATACACATGAATCTTCAAGAGTTAAATTGTGCCATTCAGAAAACGCCATGCAATTCAGTCTCAGTTGTAAATATAAAAAGTATTCTCTTCACTTATCAGCTTCATACCCATATTCTCAGCTTTTTAAACGGAAATTGTTAATGTTTGAAAGCACTTTCTTCGGAAATACATCATCTAAAGTAGCCAGAATGGTAAACATTATCTGTACTCTCGTCATTATGCAGCATTCTATCTCTAATCTCCGTGATTGAACATGAACATAAAGATAGAACGGCTCTATGTACCAGCATTTCAAGTGTTTCTTACAAGTTTCTAATCATTTCTCGGGACTGTCATTGCGTATGTTAACCGTTTTACCAAAAGTAGACAGTTTACCCAGAAGTATACACAGGAATCTTCAAGTTTTCAATTGAGTCATTCAGAAAACGCCAGTCTAATCAGAATCACCTGTAAATAGAAACAGTATTGTCTTTATTTATCAGCTTCATACATATTCTGATCTTTTTAAACCGCAATTCTTAATGTTTGAAAGCACTTTCCTTGGAAATAGAACATCTAGAGTAGCCGCAATTGTAAACTTCATCCTTACTCTCCTCAGTTGAAAGTTTTTTACCTCTAATCTCAGTGATTGATCTAGGCCATAAAGATAGCACGGCTCTATTATACAGCATTTCAAGTGTTTCTTACATGTTTCTAGTCACTTCCCGGGACTATCCTAGTGTATTTTAAGAGTTTACCAAAATTAGACATTTTTCCAGAAGTAGATACATGAATCTTCAGGATGTAAACTTTGTCATTAAGAAAATGCCAGGCAATTCAGTCTCAATTGTAAATATCAACAGTATTCTCTTCATTCATCAGCCTCATACACATATTCTGAGCTTTAAAAACAGCAATTCCTCATTTTGGAAGCACTTTCTTTGGAAAAAAAACCATCTAGAGTAGCCGGAATTGTAAGCAGTAACATTACTGTCTTCACTTGAGAGTTTTCTACCTCTAATCTCGGTGATTGAACTAGGCCATCAGGATAGAACGGCTCTATTTACCCGTATTTAAACTGTTTCTTACATGTCTCTCATCATTTCTGGGACTATCATTGTGTATTGTAAGAGTTTTACCAAAAGTAGACAGTTTTCCTAGAAGTATACACAGGAATCTTCAAGGTTTCAATTGAGTCATTCAGAAAACGCCAGGCTAATAGAATCACCTGTACATATAAACAGTATTCTCTTCATTTATCAGCTTCCTACATATTCTGAGCTTTATAAGGAGCAATTCTTAATGTTTGAAAGCACATTCTTCCAAAATATGTCATCTAAAGTAGCCAGAATGGTAAACATTATCTGTACTCTCTTCATTACACAGCATTCTATCTCTAATCTCCGTGATTGAACGTGAACATAAAGATAGAATGGCTCTATGTACCAGCATTTCAAGTGTTTCTTACAAGTTTCTAATCATTTCTCGGTACTATCATTGCGTATGTTAAGCGTTTTACCAAAAGTAGACAGTTTTCCTAGAAGTATAACAGGAAACTTCAAAGTTTCAATTGAGTCATTCAGAAAACGCCAGTCTAATCAGAATCACCTGTAAATAGAAACAGTATTCTCTTTATTTATCAGCTTCATACATATTCTGATCTTTATAAACCGCAATTCTTAATGTTTGAAAGCACTTTCCTTGGAAAAACAACATCTACAGTACCCGCAATTGTAAACTTCATCCTTACTTTCCTCAGTTGAAGTTTGTTACCTCTAATCTCAGTGATTGATCTAGGCCATAAAGATAGCACGGCTCTATTATACAGCATTTCAAGTGTTTCTTACATGTTTCTAGTCACTTCCCGGGACTATCCTAGTGTATTTTAAGAGTTTTACCAAAATTAGACATTTTTCCAGAAGTAGATACATGAATCTTCAGGATGTAAACTTTGTCATTAAGAAAATGCCAGGCAATTCAGCCTCAATTGTAAATATCAACAGTGTTCTCTTCATTGATCAGCCTCATACACATATTCTGAGCTTTAAAAACAGCAATTCCTCATGTTGGAAGCACTTTCTTTGGAAAAACACCATCTAGAGTAGCCGGAATTGTAAGCAGTAACATTACTGTCTTCACTTGAGAGTTTTCTACCTCTAATCTCGGTGATTGAACTAGGCCATCAGGATAGAACGGCTCTATTTACCCGTATTTAAACTGTTTCTTACATGTCTCTCATCATTTCTGGGACTACCATGTGTATTGTAAGAGTTTTACCAAAAGTAGACAGTTTTCCCAGAAGTATACACATGAATCTTCAAGAGTTAAATTGTGCCATTCAGAAAACGCCAGGCAATTCGGCCTCAGTTGTAAATATAAAAAGTACTCTCTTCATTTATCAGCTTCATACCCATATTCTCTGCTTTTGAAACGGAAATTCTTAATGTTTGAAAGCACTTTCTTCGGAAATACATCATGTAAAGTAGCCAGAATGGTAAACATTATCTGTACGCTCGTCATTACGCAGCATTCTATCTCTAATCTCCGTGATTGAACATGAACATAAAGATAGAACGGCTCTATGTACCAGCATTTCAAGTGTTTCTTACAAGTTTCTAATCATTTCTCGGGACTATCATTGCGTTTGTTAACCGTTTTACCAAAAGTAGACAGTTTACCCAGAAGTATATACAGGAATCTTCAAGGTTTCAAATGAGTCATTGAGAAAACGCCAGTCTAATCAGAATCACCTGTACATATAAACAGTATTCTCTTTATTTATCATCTTCCTACATATTCTGAGCTTTATAAACAGCTATTCTTAATGTTTGAAAGCACATTCTTTCAACATATGTCATCTAAAGTAGCCAGAATAGTAAACATTATCTGTACTCTCGTCATTACGCAGCATTCTATCTCTAATCTCCGTGATTGAACATGAACATAAAGATAGAACGGCTCTATGTACCAGCATTTCAAGTGTTTCTTACAAGTTTCTAATCATTTCTCGGGACTATCATTGCATATGTTAAGCGTTTTACCAAAAGTAGACAGTTTTCCTAGAAGTATACACAAGAAACTTCAAAGTTTCAATTGAGTCATTCAGAAAACGCCAGTCTAATCAGAATCACCTGTAAATAGAAATAGTATTCTCTTCATTGATCAGCCTCATACACATATTCTGAGCTTTAAAAACAACAATTCCTCATGTTGGAAGCACTTTCCTTGGAAAAACACCATCTAGAGTAGCCGGAATTGTAAACATTATCATTAATGTCTTCATTTGAGAGTTTTCTACCTCTAATCTCGGTGATTGAACTAGGCCATCAGCATAGAACGGCTCTATTTACCCATATTTAAACTGTTTCTTACATGTCTCTCATCATTTCTGGGACTACCATGTGTATTGTAAGAGTTTTACCAAAAGTAGACAGTTTTCCCAGAAGTATACACATGAATCTTCAAGAGTTAAATTGTGCCATTCAGAAAACGCCATGCAATTCAGTCTCAGTTGTAAATATAAAAAGTATTCTCTTCACTTATCAGCTTCATACCCATATTCTCAGCTTTTTAAACGGAAATTGTTAATGTTTGAAAGCACTTTCTTCGGAAATACATCATCTAAGGTAGCCAGAATGGTAAACATTATCTGTACTCTCGTCATTATGCAGCATTCTATCTCTAATCTCCGTGATTGAACATGAACATAAAGATAGAACGGCTCTATGTACCAGCATTTCAAGTGTTTCTTACAAGTTTCTAATCATTTCTCGGGACTGTCATTGCGTATGTTAACCGTTTTACCAAAAGTAGACAGTTTACCCAGAAGTATACACAGGAATCTTCAAGTTTTCAATTGAGTCATTCAGAAAACGCCAGTCTAATCAGAATCACCTGTAAATAGAAACAGTATTGTCTTTATTTATCAGCTTCATACATATTCTGATCTTTTTAAACCGCAATTCTTAATGTTTGAAAGCACTTTCCTTGGAAATAGAACATCTAGAGTAGCCGCAATTGTAAACTTCATCCTTACTCTCCTCAGTTGAAAGTTTTTTACCTCTAATCTCAGTGATTGATCTAGGCCATAAAGATAGCACGGCTCTATTATACAGCATTTCAAGTGTTTCTTACATGTTTCTAGTCACTTCCCGGGACTATCCTAGTGTATTTTAAGAGTTTACCAAAATTAGACATTTTTCCAGAAGTAGATACATGAATCTTCAGGATGTAAACTTTGTCATTAAGAAAATGCCAGGCAATTCAGTCTCAATTGTAAATATCAACAGTATTCTCTTCATTCATCAGCCTCATACACATATTCTGAGCTTTAAAAACAGCAATTCCTCATTTTGGAAGCACTTTCTTTGGAAAAAAACCATCTAGAGTAGCCGGAATTGTAAGCAGTAACATTACTGTCTTCACTTGAGAGTTTTCTACCTCTAATCTCGGTGATTGAACTAGGCCATCAGGATAGAACGGCTCTATTTACCCGTATTTAAACTGTTTCTTACATGTCTCTCATCATTTCTGGGACTATCATTGTGTATTGTAAGAGTTTTACCAAAAGTAGACAGTTTTCCTAGAAGTATACACAGGAATCTTCAAGGTTTCAATTGAGTCATTCAGAAAACGCCAGGCTAATAGAATCACCTGTACATATAAACAGTATTCTCTTCATTTATCAGCTTCCTACATATTCTGAGCTTTATAAGGAGCAATTCTTAATGTTTGAAAGCACATTCTTCCAAAATATGTCATCTAAAGTAGCCAGAATGGTAAACATTATCTGTACTCTCTTCATTACACAGCATTCTATCTCTAATCTCCGTGATTGAACGTGAACATAAAGATAGAATGGCTCTATGTACCAGCATTTCAAGTGTTTCTTACAAGTTTCTAATCATTTCTCGGTACTATCATTGCGTATGTTAAGCGTTTTACCAAAAGTAGACAGTTTTCCTAGAAGTATAACAGGAAACTTCAAAGTTTCAATTGAGTCATTCAGAAAACGCCAGTCTAATCAGAATCACCTGTAAATAGAAACAGTATTCTCTTTATTTATCAGCTTCATACATATTCTGATCTTTATAAACCGCAATTCTTAATGTTTGAAAGCACTTTCCTTGGAAAAACAACATCTACAGTACCCGCAATTGTAAACTTCATCCTTACTTTCCTCAGTTGAAGTTTGTTACCTCTAATCTCAGTGATTGATCTAGGCCATAAAGATAGCACGGCTCTATTATACAGCATTTCAAGTGTTTCTTACATGTTTCTAGTCACTTCCCGGGACTATCCTAGTGTATTTTAAGAGTTTTACCAAAATTAGACATTTTTCCAGAAGTAGATACATGAATCTTCAGGATGTAAACTTTGTCATTAAGAAAATGCCAGGCAATTCAGCCTCAATTGTAAATATCAACAGTGTTCTCTTCATTGATCAGCCTCATACACATATTCTGAGCTTTAAAAACAGCAATTCCTCATGTTGGAAGCACTTTCTTTGGAAAAACACCATCTAGAGTAGCCGGAATTGTAAGCAGTAACATTACTGTCTTCACTTGAGAGTTTTCTACCTCTAATCTCGGTGATTGAACTAGGCCATCAGGATAGAACGGCTCTATTTACCCGTATTTAAACTGTTTCTTACATGTCTCTCATCATTTCTGGGACTACCATGTGTATTGTAAGAGTTTTACCAAAAGTAGACAGTTTTCCCAGAAGTATACACATGAATCTTCAAGAGTTAAATTGTGCCATTCAGAAAACGCCAGGCAATTCGGCCTCAGTTGTAAATATAAAAAGTACTCTCTTCATTTATCAGCTTCATACCCATATTCTCTACTTTTGAAACGGAAATTCTTAATGTTTGAAAGCACTTTCTTCGGAAATACATCATGTAAAGTAGCCAGAATGGTAAACATTATCTGTACGCTCGTCATTACGCAGCATTCTATCTCTAATCTCCGTGATTGAACATGAACATAAAGATAGAACGGCTCTATGTACCAGCATTTCAAGTGTTTCTTACAAGTTTCTAATCATTTCTCGGGACTATCATTGCGTTTGTTAACCGTTTTACCAAAAGTAGACAGTTTACCCAGAAGTATATACAGGAATCTTCAAGGTTTCAAATGAGTCATTGAGAAAACGCCAGTCTAATCAGAATCACCTGTACATATAAACAGTATTCTCTTTATTTATCATCTTCCTACATATTCTGAGCTTTATAAACAGCTATTCTTAATGTTTGAAAGCACATTCTTCCAAAATATGTAATCTAAAATAGCCAGAATGGTAAACATTATCTGTACTCTCGTCATTACGCAGCATTCTATCACTAATCTCCGTGATTGAACATGAACATAAAGATAGAACGACTCTATGTACCAGCATTTCAAGTGTTTCTTACAAGTTTCTAATCATTTCTCGGGACTGTCATGGTGTATGTTAAGCCTTTAACCAAAAGTAGACAGTTTTCCTAAAAGTATACACAGGAATCTTCAAGGTTTCAATTGAGTCATTCAGAAAACGCCAGTCTAATCAGAATCACCTGTACATATAAACAGTATTCTCTTTATTTATCAGCTTCCTACATATTCTGAGCTTTATAAACAGCAATTCTTAATGTTTGAATGCACATTCTTCCAAACTATGTCATCTAAAGTAGCCAGAATGGTAAACATTATCTGTACTCTCGTCTTTAGGGAGCATTCTATCTCTAATCTCCGTGATGGAACATGAACATAAAGATAGAACGTCTCTATGTACCAGCATTTCAAGTGTTTCTTACAAGTTTCTAATCATTTCTCGGGACTATCACTGGGTATGTTAAGCGTTTTACCAAAAGTAGACAGTTTTCCTAGAAGTATGCACAGGAGTCTTCAAGGTTTCAATTGAGTCATTCAGAAAACGCCAGTCTAATCAGAATCACCTGTAAATAGAAACAGTATTCTCTTCATTGATCAGCCTCATACACATATTCTGTGCTTTAAAAACAGCAATTCCTCATGTTGGAAGGACTTTCTTTGGAAAAACACCATCTAGAGTAGCCGGAATAGTAAACATTATCATTACTCTCTTCATTTGAGAGTTTTCTACATCTAATCTCGGTGATTGAACTAGGCCATCAGGATAGAACGGCTCTATTTACCCATATTTAAACTGTTTCTTACATGTCTCTAATCATTTCTGGGACTATCATTGTGTATTTTAAGAGTTTTACCAAAAGTAGACAGTTTTCCCAGAAGTATACACATGAATCTTCAATAGTTAAATTGTGCCATTCAGAAAACACCAGGCAATTCAGACTCAGTAGTAAATATAAAAAGTATTCTCTTCATTTATCAGCTTCATACCCATATTCTCAGGTTTGAAACGGATATTCTTAATGTTTGAAAGCACTTTCTTCGGAAATACATCATCTAAAGTAGCCAGAATGGTAAACATTATCTGTACTCTCGTCATTACGCAGCATTCTATCTCTAATCTCCGTGATTGAACATGAACATAAAGATAGAACGACTCTATGTACCAGCATTTCAAGTGTTTCTTACATGTTTCTAATCACTTCTCAGGACTATCACTGTGTATGTTAAGCGTTTAACCAAAAGTAGACAGTTTTCCGAGACGTATACACAGGATTCTTCAAGGTTTCAAATGAGTCATTCAGAAAACGCCAGTCTAATCAGAATCACCTGTAAAGAGAAACAGTATTCTCTTTACTTATTAGCTTCCTACATATTCTGAGCTTTATAAACAGCAATTCTTAATGTTTGAAAGCACATTCTTCCAAAATATGTCATCTAACATAGCCAGAATGGTAAACATTATCTGTACTCTCGTCATTACGCAGCATTCTATCACTAATCTCCGTGATTGAACATGAACATAAAGATAGAACGACTCTATGTACCAGCATTTCAAGTGTTTCTTACAAGTTTCTAATCATTTCTCGGGACTATCATGGTGTATGTTAAGCGTTTAATCAAAAGTAGACAGTTTTCCTAAAAGTATACACAGGAATCTTCAAGGTTTCAATTGAGTCATTCAGAAAACGCCAGTCTAATCAGAATCACCAGTACATATAAACAGTATTCTCTTTATTTATCAGCTTCCTACATATTCTGAGCTTTATAAACAGCAATTCTTAATGTTTGAATGCACATTCTTCCAAACTATGTAATCTAAAGTAGCCAGAATGGTAAACATTATCTGTACTCTCGTCATGAGGGAGCATTCTATCTCTAATCTCCGTGATGGAACATGAACATAAAGACAGAACGGCTCTATGTACCAGCATTTCAAGTGTTTCTTACAAGTTTCTAATCATTTCTCGGGACTATCATTGCGTATGTTAAGCGTTTTACCAAAAGTAGACAGTTTTCCTAGAACTATACACAGGAGTCTTCAAGGTTTCAATTGAGTCATTCAGAAAACGCCAGTCTAATCAGAATCACCTGTAAATAGAAACAGTATTCTCTTCATTGATCAGCCTCATACACATATTCTGTGCTTTAAAAACAGCAATTCCTCATGTTGGAAGGACTTTCTTTGGAAAAACACCATCTAGAGTAGCCGGAATTGTAAACATTATCATTACTCTCTTCATTTGAGAGTTTTCTACATCTA
The DNA here is from genome assembly GCF_028538775.1 of Myotis yumanensis. NCBI lineage: Eukaryota > Metazoa > Chordata > Mammalia > Chiroptera > Vespertilionidae > Myotis > Myotis yumanensis. The sequence goes on along the minus strand of NW_027223753.1, from coordinate 105,734,954 downwards.
ATCTCGGTGATTGAACTAGGCCATCAGGATAGAACGGCTCTATTTACCCATATATAAACTGTTTCTTACATGTCTCTAATCATTTCTGGGACTATCATTGTGTATTTTAAGAGTTTTACCAAAAGTAGACAGTTTTCCCAGAAGTATACCCATGAATCTTCAATAGTTAAATTGTGCCATTCAGAAAACGCCAGGCAATTCAGCCTCAGTAGTAAATATAAAAAGTATTCTCTTCATTTATCAGCTTCATACCCATATTCTCAGCTTTTGAAACGGATATTCTTAATGTTTGAAAGCACTTTCTTCGGAAATACATCATGTAAAGTAGCCAGAATGGTAAACATTATCTGTACTCTCGTCATTACGCAGCATTCTATCTCTAATCTCCGTGATTGAACATGAACATAAAGATAGAACGACTCTATGTACCAGCATTTCAAGTGTTTCTTACATGTTTCTAATCACTTCTCAGGACTATCACTGTGTATGTTAAGCGTTTAACCAAAAGTAGACAGTTTTCCGAGAAGTATACACAGGATTCTTCAAGGTTTCAAATGAGTCATTCAGAAAACGCCAGTCTAATCAGAATCACCTGTAAAGAGAAACAGTATTCTCTTTACTTATTAGCTTCCTACATATTCTGAGCTTTATAAACAGCAATTCTTAATGTTTGAAAGCACATTCTTCCAAAATATGTCATCTAAAATAGCCAGAATGGTAAACATTATCTGTACTCTCGTCATTACGCAGCATTCTATCACTAATCTCCGTGATTGAACATGAACATAAAGATACAACGGCTCTATGTACCAGCATTTCAAGTGTTTCTTACACGTTTCTAATCATTTCTCAGGTTATCATGGTGTATGTTAAGCGTTTAACCAAAAGTAGACAGTTTTCCCGAGAAGTATACACAGGATTCTTCAAGGTTTCAAATGAGTCATTCAGAAAACGCCAGTCTAATCAGAATCACCTGTAAATATAAACAGTATTCTCTTTATTTATCAGCTTCCTACATATTCTGAGCTTTATAAACAGCAATTCTTAATGTTTGAAAGCACATTCTTCCAAAATATGTCATCTAAAGTAGCCAGAATGGAGAAGCAATATGGCGGCGATATAGGCAGACGCGTCACAGGTCTTGTCCCGGAGCAAACGGAGTAAGCAGCTGAAACTAATAACACCCACCCCGAATTGGCAAATTTACTCAGCTGGTGAGACGGTTTGCAGCCGTGAAGGACAGACCTCCCCTGGAAAGGTTAAAAACCAGGGATCTGGGCAGGAAAGTTTGCCAGACCTGAGCCCAGAGAGTCGGAGGGAGACCGCATGGCAGACAGCCGCGTCTCTTGGGACAGACACAGACCCTGACCAGGGTAAGGAGTTCCGCGGGTTTGCTGGCGCCAGGAGATTTGAGATTTGGATTTTGTGATTGTGGAGAACTGAGACTAAAGGGGGCATCCTGAGGAACTGATCAGACCATGCAGTGCCCATAAGAGAGGAGCGTTTCCCAGACCATGCAGTGCTGGTAAGAGAGGATCGTTTCCCAGACCGCAGATCCAAGCAACAGCAGCCCCCTGATCACCGCAGTCTCCTGATCACCACAGCCTCCTGATCACCACACCCTCTGTCTGTGGAACAGCAGCTGTACGTGAAGCCTCCCCCCACCAGCCAGAAGAGCCAACACAGCTGTGAACAACACCCACCAGAGGAGCTGCTGCCAACTGGAAAGCAGCTGCTACCGCAACCGTCTGAACAGCAACCACAACCCAAGGAGCCCCTGCCACCCAGGGAGCAGCCACTGAACATCTCAACATCTACATATGTCAGCGAGATCAAACATGGGTAGGCAAAGAAACCCTCAAAGGAAAGAAAAGGAGGACTCGCCAGAAAAGCAGCTAAGTGAGACAGAGATATGCAACATGACGGAAAAAGAATTCAGAATAAGGTTCCTAGAGTACATGCACCAGATGTTCAAGAAGCAAGAAGAAACAGATGAAAAACTCAACTACGTATGCAAGAAGCTAGAAGAAACAGATGAAAAAATCAACAACTTAAGTAAGTCCCAAGAAGAAATGAAGAGTGACATAGCTTCAATAAAAAACTCCATTGAAAGTATCAACAGTAGACTGGGAGAAGCGGAGGACTGAATTAGTGAATTAGAAGACAAGGAAGCAAAACACACTCAAACTGTACTGCAAATGGAGAAAAAAATTAAAAGACAGGAGGAGAGCCTAAGGGAGCTTTGGGACAACATGAAACGAAACAACATACGAATAATAGGGGTGCCAGAACAACAGAAAGATGAACATGGATTAGGAAACCTATTTGAAGAAATAATATCAGAAAACTTCCCTGAGGTGGGGAAGAAAAAAGTCACACAAGCCCAGAGAGTCCCAAACAAGGTGAACCCGAAAAGACCCACACCAAGACACATCATAATTACCATGGCAAATGTTCAGGATAAAGAGAGAATCTTACAGGCTGCAAGAGAGAGACGGAAAGTAACATACAAGGGATCTCCCATTAGATTATCAAATGATTTCTCAACAGAAACACATCAGGCCAGAAAAGAATGGACGGAAAACTACAAAGTGATGCAAAGCAAAGGACTGAATCCAAGAATACTCTATCCAGCAAGGCTATCATTCAAAATTGAAGGGGAAATAAGAAGCTTCACAGACAAAAAAGGGCTAAGGGAGTTTATCACCACCAAGCCAGCCATGCAAGAAATGCTAAAGGGACTGGTGTAAAAAGAAGAAATATCAAGCTCAGAAAGAAAACAGCCACACACACACACACAAAAAGAAATGGCTACAAACAAATACCTTTCAATAATAACTTTAAATGTAAATGGACTAAATGCTCCAACCAAAAGACATCGAGTGGCTGAATGGATAAAAAAACATGACCCATACATCTGCTGTCTACAAGAGACCCACCTCATTAGAAGGGACTCACACAGACTGAAAGTGAAGGGATGGAAAAATATCTTTCACCGCAAATGGAAAGGAAAAGAAAGCTGGGGTAGCAATATTTATATCTGACAAAATACATCTCAAAGTGAAGGCCATAACCAGAGATAAGGAAAGCCACTTCATAATACTAAAGGGATCAATACAACAAGAAGATATAACCCTGGTAAACATATATGCACCCAATGCAGGAGCACCCACATACATAAGAAAACTTCTGGAAGATATCAGGGGAGAGATCGACAACAATACAATCATAGTAGGGGACTTTAATACACCACTGACATCACTGGATAAATCCGCTAGACAAAAACTCAGCAAAGAAACAGCAATCCTAAATGACTCACTAGATCAGATGGACTTAATTGACATCTTCAGAACACTTCACCCCACAGCTGCGGAATATACATTCCTCTCAGGTGCTCATGGGACATATTCAAAAATAGACCACATATTGGGTCACAAGCAAAGTCTCCACAAATTCAAGAAGATTGAAATCATAAAAAGCTTCTTCACAGACCACGATGGCATAATGTTAGAAATAAACTACAATAAAAACAACCCAAAATACTCAAACACTTGGAAGCTGAATAGCACGTTATTAAATATTGATTGGGTTACCGATGACATCAAAGAAGAAATTAAAAACATCCTGGACACTAATGACAATGAAAACACAACAATCCAAAACCTCTGGGACACAATGAAAGCAGTCCTGAGAGGGAAGTTTATAGCTCTACAGGCCTATCTCAAAAAACAAGAAAAAATGGTAGTCAATCATCTAACTCTACAACTCAAAGAATTAGAAAGAGAGCAACAAGAAAACCCCAGAGTGAGCAGAAGGAAGGAGATAATAAAGATTAGAGCAGAAATCAATGAAATAGAGACCAAAAAAACAATACAGAAAATCAATGAAACCAAGAGCTGGTTCTTTGAAAGGATAAACAAGATTGACAAACCCCTAGCCAGGCTCACCAAGAAGCAAAGAGAGAGGTCCCAAATAAACCAAATCAGAAATGATAGAGGCGAAATAACAACAGACCCCACAGAAATACAAATGATTGTTAAACAATACTACGAGCAACTCTACTCCAACAAACTGGACAACCTGGAGGAAATGGACAAATTCCTAGAAAAATACAACATTCCAAAACTCAATCAGGAAGAATCTAAAAACCTCAATAGGCCAATAACTATGGAAGAAATTGAAGCAGTCATCAGAAAGCTTCCAGCAAACAAAAGCCCAGGGCCAGACGGCTTCACAGGGGAGTTCTACCAAACATTCAAGGAAGAACTAAAACCTACCCTCCTCAGACTACTACAAAAAATTCAAGAGGAAGGAACGCTTCCAAGCTCATTCTATGAAGCCAGCATCACCCTAATACCAAAACCAGGTAAAGACATCACAATGAAAGAGAATTACAGGCCAATATCCCTCATGAACATAGATGCCAAAATCCTCAACAAAATCTTAGCAAATCGGATCCAGCAGTACATCAGAAGGATCATACACCATGACCAAGTAGGATTCATCCCAGAGATGCAAGGATGGTACAACATCCGTAAATCAATAAATGTGATACATCACATAAACAAATTGAAAGAAAAAAACCACATGGTCATATCAATTGATGCAGAAAAAGCATTCGACAAAATCCAACACCCATCTTTGATAAAAACTCTCAGAAAGGTGGGAATAGAAGGATCATACCTCAACATAATAAAAGCCATATATGACAGGCCCACTGCCAACATCATACTCAATGGACAAAAACTAACACCATTTCCCCTAAGAACAGGAACAAGACAGGGATGCCCACTCTCACCACTCCTGTTCAACATAGTACTGGAAGTATTAGCCATTGCAATTAGGCAAGAAGAAGGAATAAAAGGCATCCAAATTGGAAAAGAGGAAGTAAAACTGTCCTTATTTGCAGATGACATGATATTATACATACAAAACCCTAGAGACTCCATCAAAAAGCTACTAGACTTAATACATGAATTTGGCAATGTAGCAGGATACAAAATTAACCCCAAGAAATCTGAGGCATTTCTATACACCAACAGTGAACTTTCAGAAAGGGAGATCAGAAAAACAATCCCATTTACCATCGCACCAAAAAAATTAAGATACCTAGGAATAAACTTAACTAAAGAGGTTAAAGACCTCTACTCAGAAAACTACAGGACGTTGAAAAAAGAGATAGAGGAAGACATAAACAGATGGAAGAACATACCATGTTCTTGGATTGGTAGAATCAACATCATTAAAATGTCCATACTACCCAAAGCAATCTATACATTCAACGCACTTCCCATTAAAATACCAATGGCCTTCTTCAAAGATCTAGAACGAACTCTCCAAAAATTCATCTGGAATAAAAAAAGACCCCGAATAGCTGCAACGATCCTGAGAAAGAACAAAGTAGGTGGGATCTCAATGCCAGATATCAAGCTGTATTACAAAGCCACTGTTCTCAAAACTGCCTGGTACTGGCACAAGAACAGACATATAGATCAGTGGAATAGAATAGAGAGTCCAGAAATTAGCCCGAACCAATATGCTCAATTAATTTTTGACAAAGGAGGCATGAACATACAATGGAGCCAAGATAGTCTCTTCAATAAATGGTGTTGGGAAAATTGGACAGACATATGCAAGAAAATGAAACTAGACCACCAACTTACACCATACACAAGAATAAACTCAAAATGGATAAAGGACTTAAATGTACGACAGGAAACCATAAAAATTCTAGAAGAATACAAAGGCAACAAAATCTCAGACATATGCCAAAACAATTTCTTCACTGATACAGCTCCTAGGGCAGTTGAAACTAAAGAGAAACTGAACAAATGGGACTACATCAAAATAAAAAGCTTCTGCACAGCAAAAGAAACCATCAACAAAACAACAAGAAAACCCACCTCGTGGGAAAACATATTTTCCAACGTCATATCGGATAAGGGCTTAATCTCCAAAATTTATAGGGAACTCATACAACTTAACAAAAAGAAGATAAACAATCCAATCAAAAAATGGGCAAAGGATCTAAATAGACACCTTTCAAAAGAGGACATTCAGAAAGCCAAGAGACATATGAAAACATGCTCAAAGTCACTAATCATCCGAGAGATGCAAATCAAAACAACAATGAGGTACCATCTCACACCTGTCAGAATGGCCATCATCAACAAATCAACAAACGACAAGTGCTGGAGAGGATGTGGAGAAAAAGGAACACTTGTGCACTGCTGGTGGGAATGCAGACTGGTGCAGCCACTATGGAAGGCAGTATGGAGGTTCCTCAAAAAATTGGAAATGGAACTCCCATTTGACCCTGTGATCCCACTATTAGGAATATATCCCAAGAAACCAGAAACACCTATCAGAAAGGATATATGCACCCAGATGTTCATAGCAGCACAATTCACCATAGCTAAGATCTGGAAACAGCCTAAGTGCCCATCAGTAGATGAATGGATTAGAAAACTGTGGTACATCTACACGATGGAATACTATGCTGCTGTTAAAAAGAAGGAACTCCTACCATTTGCAACATCATGGATGGAACTGGAGAGCATTATGCTAAGTGAAACAAGCCAGTCAATGAAGGAAAAATACCACATGATCTCACTCATTCATGGACAATAAAGACCATTACAAACTTTTGAACAATAATAGATACAGAGGCAGAGCTGCCTCAAACTGATTGTCAAACTGCAGTGGGAAGGCCAGAGAGAGTTGGGGGGCAGGAGGGAGGGGAGTAAGAGATCAACCGAAGGACTTGTATGCATGCATATAAGCATAACTAATGGACATAAGACACTGGGGGGTAAGGGAGGGTAGTGGTTTGTCAAGGGCGGGGGGGGGGGGGAAAGGATACTTATGTAATACCCTTTGTAATACTTTAAGAGGAAAATAAAAAAAAAAAAAAAGAAAAAAAGAAAAATAGTAAAACAAAGAAAAAATAAAAAAATAAAAAAAAAAAAGAAAATGCCAGGCAATTCAGCCTCAATTGTAAATATCAACAGTGTTCTCTTCATTGATCAGCCTCATACACATATTCTGAGCTTTAAAAACAGCAATTCCTCATGTTGGAAGCACTTTCTTTGGTAAACACCATCTAGAGTAGCCGGAATTGTAAACAGTATCATTACTGTCTTCATTTGAGAGTTTTCTACCTCTAATCTCGGTGATTGAACTAGGCCATCAGGATAGAACGGCTCGATTTACCCGTATTTAAACTGTTTCTTACATGTCTCTCATCATTTCTGGGACTATCATTGTGTATTGTAAGAGTTTTACCAAAAGTAGACAGTTTTCCTAGAAGTATACACAGGAATCTTCAAGGTTTCAATTGAGTCATTCAGAAAATGCCAGGCTAATCAGAATCACCTGTACATATAAACAGTATTCTCTTTATTTATCAGCTTCCTACATATTCTGAGCTTTATAAACAGCAATTCTTAATGTTTGAAAGCACATTCTCCAAATTATGTCATCTAAAGTAGCCAGAATGGTAAACATTATCTGTACTCTCGTCTTTACGCAGCATTCTTTCTCTAATCTCCGTGATTGAACATGAACAAAAAGATAGATCGGCTCTATTTACCAGCATTTCAAGTGTTTCTTACAAGTTTCTAATCATTTCTCGGGACTATCATTGCGTATGTTAAGCGTTTTACCAAAAGTAGACAGTTTTCCCAGAAGTATACACAGGAAACTTCAAAGTTTCAATTGAGTCATTCAGAAAACGCCAGTCTAATCAGAATCACCTGTAAATAGAAACAGTATTCTCTTCATTGATCTGCCTCATACACATATTCTGAGCTTTAAAAACAACAATTCCTCATGTTGGAAGCACGTTCCTTGGAAAAACACCATCTAGAGTAGCCGGAATTGTAAACATTATCATTAGTGTCTTCATTTGAGAGTTTTCTACCTCTAATCTCGGTGATTGAACTTGGCCATCAGGATAGAACGGCTCTATTTACCCGTATTTAAACTGTTTCTTACATGTCTCTCATCATTTCTGGGACTACCATGTGTATTGTAAGAGTTTTACCAAAAGTAGACAGTTTTCCCAGAAGTATACACATGAATCTTCAAGAGTTAAATTGTGCCATTCAGAAAACGCCATGCATTTCAGTCTCAGTTGTAAATATAAAAAGTATTCTCTTCATTTATCAGCTTCATACCCATATTCTCAGCTTTTTAAACGGAAATTCTTAATGTTTGAAAGCACTTTCTTCGGAAATACATCATCTAAAGTAGCCAGAATGGTAAACATTATCTGTACTCTCGTCATTACGCAGCATTGTATCTCTAATCTCCGTGATTGAACATGAACATAAAGATAGAACGGCTCTATGTACCAGCATTTCAAGTGTTTCTTACAAGTTTCTAATCATTTCTCAGGACTATCATTGCGTATATTAACCGTTTTACCAAAAGTAGACAGTTTACCCAGAAGTATACACAGGAATCTTCAAGGTTTCAATTGAGTCATTCAGAAAACGCCAGTCTAATCAGAATCACCTGTAAATAGAAACAGTATTGTCTTTATTTATCAGCTTCATACATATTCTGATCTTTATAAACCGCAATTCTTAATATTTGAAAGCACTTTCCTTGGAAAAACAACATCTAGAGTAGCCGCAATTGAAAACTTCATCCTTACTCTCCTCAGTTGAAAGTTTGTTACCTCTAATCTCAGTGATTGATCTAGGCCATAAAGATAGCACGGCTCTATTATACAGCATTTCAAGTGTTTCTTACATGTTTCTAGTCACTTCCCGGGACTATCCTAGTGTATTTTAAGAGTTTTACCAAAATTAGACATTTTTCCAGAAGTAGATACATGAATCTTCAGGATGTAAACTTGTCATTAAGAAAATGCCAGGCAATTCAGCCTCAATTGTAAATATCAACAGTATTCTCTTCATTGATCAGCCTCATAAACATATTCTGAGCTTTAAAAACAGCAATTCCTCTTGTTGGAAGCACTTTCTTTGGTAAACACCATCTAGAGTAGCCGGAATTGTAAACAGTATCATTACTGTCTTCATTTGAGAGTTTTCTACCTCTAATCTCGGTGATTGAACTAGGCCATCAGGATAGAACGGCTCGATTTACCCGTATTTAAACTTTTTCTTACATGTCTCTAATCATTTCTGAGACTATCATTGTGTATTGTAAGAGTTTTACCAAAAGTAGACAGTTTTCCTAGAAGTATACACAGGTATCTTCAAGGTTTCAATTGAGTCATTCAGAAAACGCCAGTCTAATCAGAATCACCTGTACATGTAAACAGTATTCTCTTTATTTATCAGCTTCCTACATATTCTGAGCTTTATAAGGAGCAATTCTTAATGTTTGAAAGCACATTCTTCCAAAATATGTCATCTAAAGTAGCCAGAATGGTAAACATTATCTGTACTCTCGTCATTACGCAACATTCTATCTCTAATCTCCGTGATTGAACATGAACATAAAGATAGAACGGCTCTAAGTACCAGCATTTCAAGTGTTTCTTACAAGTTTCTAATCATTTCTCGGGACTATCATTGCGTACTTTAAGCGTTTTACCAAAAGTAGACAGTTTTCCTAGAAGTATACACAGGAAACTTCAAAGTTTCAATTGAGTCATTCAGAAAACGCCAGTCTAATCAGAATAACCTGTAAATAGAAACAGTATTCTCTTCATTGATCAGCCTCATACACATATTCTGAGCTTTAAAAACCACAATTCCTCATGTTGGAAGCACTTTCCTTGGAAAAACACCATCCAGAGTAGCCGGAATTGTAAACCTTATCATTACTCTCTTCATTTGACAGTTTTCTACCTCTAATCTCGGTGATTGAACTAGGCCATCAGGATAGAACGGCTCTATTTACCCGTATTTAAACTGTTTCTTACATGTCTCTCATCATTTCTGGGACTACCATGTGTATTGTAAGAGTTTTACCAAAAGTAGACAGTTTTCCCAGAAGTATACACATGAATCTTCAAGAGTTAAATTGTGCCATTCAGAAAACGCCAGGCAATTCGGCCTCAGTTGTAAATATAAAAAGTACTCTCTTCATTTATCAGCTTCATACCCATATTCTCAGCTTTTGAAACGGAAATTCTTAATATTTGAAAGCACTTTCTTCGGAAATACATCATCTAAAGTAGCCAGAATGGTAAACATTATCTGTAAGCTCGTCATTACGCAGCATTCTATCTCTAATCTCCGTGATTGAACATGAACATAAAGATAGAACGGCTCTATGTACCAGCATTTCAAGTGTTTCTTACAAGTTTCTAATCATTTCTCGGGACTATCATTGCGTATGTTAAGCGTTTTACCAAAAGTAGACAGTTTTCCTAGAAGTATACACAGGAAACTTCAAAGATTCAATTGAGTCATTCAGAAAACGCCAGTCTAATCAGAATCTCCTGTAAATATAAACAGAATTCTCTTTATTTATCAGCTTCCAACATATTCTGAGCTTTATAAACAGCAATTCTTAATGTTGGAAAGCACTTTCCTTGGAAAAACACCATCTAGAGTAGCCGGAATTGTAAACCTTATCATTACTGTCTTCATTTGAGAGTTTTCTACCTCTAATCTCGGTGATTGAACATGAACATAAAGATAGAACGGCTCTATGTACCAGCATTTCAAGTGTTTCCTACAGGTTTCTAATCATTTCTCAGGACGATCGTGGTGTATGTTAAGCGTTTAACCAAAAGTAGACAGTTTTCTGAGAAGTATACACAGGATTCTTCAAGGTTTCAAATGAGTCATTCAGAAAACGCCAGTCTAATCAGAATCTCCTGTAAAAATAAACAGAATTCTCTTTATTTATCAGCTTCCTACATATTCTGAGCTTTATAAACAGCAATTCTTAATGTTTGAAGCACATTCTTCCAAAATATGTCATCTAAAGTAGCCAGAATGGTAAACATTATCTGTACTCTCGTCATGACGCAGCATTCTATCTCTAATCTCCGTGATTGAACATGAACATAAAGATAGAACGGCTCTATGTACCAGCATTTCAAGTGTTTCTTACAAGTTTCTAATCATTTCTTGGGACTATCATTGCGTATGTTAAGCGTTTTACCAAAAGTAGACAGTTTTCCTAGAAGTATACACAGGAAACTTCAAAGTTTCAATTGAGTCATTCAGAAAACGGCAGTCTAATCAGAATCACCTGTAAATAGAAACAGTATTCTCTTCATTGTTCAGCCTCATACACATATTCTGAGCTTTAAAAACAACAATTCCTCATGTTGGAAGCACTTTCCTTGGAAAAAAACCATCTAGAGTAGCCGGAATTGTAAGCAGTAACATTACTGTCTTCACTTGAGAGTTTTCTACCTCTAATCTCGGTGATTGAACTAGGCCATCAGGATAGAACGGCTCGATTTACCCGTATTTAAACTTTTTCTTACATGTCTCTAATCATTTCTGAGACTATCATTGTGTATTGTAAGAGTTTTACCAAAAGTAGACAGTTTTCCTAGAAGTATACACAGGTATCTTCAAGGTTTCAATTGAGTCATTCAGAAAACGCCAGTCTAATCAGAATCACCTGTACATGTAAACAGTATTCTCTTTATTTATCAGCTTCCTACATATTCTGAGCTTTATAAGGAGCAATTCTTAATGTTTGAAAGCACATTCTTCCAAAATATGTCATCTAAAGTAGCCAGAATGGTAAACATTATCTGTACTCTCGTCATTACGCAACATTCTATCTCTAATCTCCGTGATTGAACATGAACATAAAGATAGAACGGCTCTAAGTACCAGCATTTCAAGTGTTTCTTACAAGTTTCTAATCATTTCTCGGGACTATCATTGCGTACTTTAAGCGTTTTACCAAAAGTAGACAGTTTTCCTAGAAGTATACACAGGAAACTTCAAAGTTTCAATTGAGTCATTCAGAAAACGCCAGTCTAATCAGAATAACCTGTAAATAGAAACAGTATTCTCTTCATTGATCAGCCTCATACACATATTCTGAGCTTTAAAAACCACAATTCCTCATGTTGGAAGCACTTTCCTTGGAAAAACACCATCCAGAGTAGCCGGAATTGTAAACCTTATCATTACTCTCTTCATTTGACAGTTTTCTACCTCTAATCTCGGTGATTGAACTTGGCCATCAGGATAGAACGGCTCTATTTACCCGTATTTAAACTGTTTCTTACATGTCTCTCATCATTTCTGGGACTACCATGTGTATTGTAAGAGTTTTACCAAAAGTAGACAGTTTTCCCAGAAGTATACACATGAATCTTCAAGAGTTAAATTGTGCCATTCAGAAAACGCCATGCATTTCAGTCTCAGTTGTAAATATAAAAAGTATTCTCTTCATTTATCAGCTTCATACCCATATTCTCAGCTTTTTAAACGGAAATTCTTAATGTTTGAAAGCACTTTCTTCGGAAATACATCATCTAAAGTAGCCAGAATGGTAAACATTATCTGTACTCTCGTCATTACGCAGCATTGTATCTCTAATCTCCGTGATTGAACATGAACATAAAGATAGAACGGCTCTATGTACCAGCATTTCAAGTGTTTCTTACAAGTTTCTAATCATTTCTCAGGACTATCATTGCGTATATTAACCGTTTTACCAAAAGTAGACAGTTTACCCAGAAGTATACACAGGAATCTTCAAGGTTTCAATTGAGTCATTCAGAAAACGCCAGTCTAATCAGAATCACCTGTAAATAGAAACAGTATTGTCTTTATTTATCAGCTTCATACATATTCTGATCTTTATAAACCGCAATTCTTAATATTTGAAAGCACTTTCCTTGGAAAAACAACATCTAGAGTAGCCGCAATTGAAAACTTCATCCTTACTCTCCTCAGTTGAAAGTTTGTTACCTCTAATCTCAGTGATTGATCTAGGCCATAAAGATAGCACGGCTCTATTATACAGCATTTCAAGTGTTTCTTACATGTTTCTAGTCACTTCCCGGGACTATCCTAGTGTATTTTAAGAGTTTTACCAAAATTAGACATTTTTCCAGAAGTAGATACATGAATCTTCAGGATGTAAACTTGTCATTAAGAAAATGCCAGGCAATTCAGCCTCAATTGTAAATATCAACAGTATTCTCTTCATTGATCAGCCTCATAAACATATTCTGAGCTTTAAAAACAGCAATTCCTCTTGTTGGAAGCACTTTCTTTGGTAAACACCATCTAGAGTAGCCGGAATTGTAAACAGTATCATTACTGTCTTCATTTGAGAGTTTTCTACCTCTAATCTCGGTGATTGAACTAGGCCATCAGGATAGAACGGCTCGATTTACCCGTATTTAAACTTTTTCTTACATGTCTCTAATCATTTCTGAGACTATCATTGTGTATTGTAAGAGTTTTACCAAAAGTAGACAGTTTTCCTAGAAGTATACACAGGTATCTTCAAGGTTTCAATTGAGTCATTCAGAAAACGCCAGTCTAATCAGAATCACCTGTACATGTAAACAGTATTCTCTTTATTTATCAGCTTCCTACATATTCTGAGCTTTATAAGGAGCAATTCTTAATGTTTGAAAGCACATTCTTCCAAAATATGTCATCTAAAGTAGCCAGAATGGTAAACATTATCTGTACTCTCGTCATTACGCAACATTCTATCTCTAATCTCCGTGATTGAACATGAACATAAAGATAGAACGGCTCTAAGTACCAGCATTTCAAGTGTTTCTTACAAGTTTCTAATCATTTCTCGGGACTATCATTGCGTACTTTAAGCGTTTTTCCAAAAGTAGACAGTTTTCCTAGAAGTATACACAGGAAACTTCAAAGTTTCAATTGAGTCATTCAGAAAACGCCAGTCTAATCAGAATAACCTGTAAATAGAAACAGTATTCTCTTCATTGATCAGCCTCATACACATATTCTGAGCTTTAAAAACCACAATTCCTCATGTTGGAAGCACTTTCCTTGGAAAAACACCATCCAGAGTAGCCGGAATTGTAAACCTTATCATTACTCTCTTCATTTGACAGTTTTCTACCTCTAATCTCGGTGATTGAACTAGGCCATCAGGATAGAACGGCTCTATTTACCCGTATTTAAACTGTTTCTTACATGTCTCTCATCATTTCTGGGACTACCATGTGTATTGTAAGAGTTTTACCAAAAGTAGACAGTTTTCCCAGAAGTATACACATGAATCTTCAAGAGTTAAATTGTGCCATTCAGAAAACGCCAGGCAATTCGGCCTCAGTTGTAAATATAAAAAGTACTCTCTTCATTTATCAGCTTCATACCCATATTCTCAGCTTTTGAAACGGAAATTCTTAATATTTGAAAGCACTTTCTTCGGAAATACATCATCTAAAGTAGCCAGAATGGTAAACATTATCTGTAAGCTCGTCATTACGCAGCATTCTATCTCTAATCTCCGTGATTGAACATGAACATAAAGATAGAACGGCTCTATGTACCAGCATTTCAAGTGTTTCTTACAAGTTTCTAATCATTTCTCGGGACTATCATTGCGTATGTTAAGCGTTTTACCAAAACTAGACAGTTTTCCTAGAAGTATACACAGGAAACTTCAAAGATTCAATTGAGTCATTCAGAAAACGCCAGTCTAATCAGAATCTCCTGTAAATATAAACAGAATTCTCTTTATTTATCAGCTTCCAACATATTCTGAGCTTTATAAACAGCAATTCTTAATGTTGGAAAGCACTTTCCTTGGAAAAACACCATCTAGAGTAGCCGGAATTGTAAACCTTATCATTACTGTCTTCATTTGAGAGTTTTCTACCTCTAATCTCGGTGATTGAACATGAACATAAAGATAGAACGGCTCTATGTACCAGCATTTCAAGTGTTTCCTACAGGTTTCTAATCATTTCTCAGGACGATCGTGGTGTATGTTAAGCGTTTAACCAAAAGTAGACAGTTTTCTGAGAAGTATACACAGGATTCTTCAAGGTTTCAAATGAGTCATTCAGAAAACGCCAGTCTAATCAGAATCTCCTGTAAAAATAAACAGAATTCTCTTTATTTATCAGCTTCCTACATATTCTGAGCTTTATAAACAGCAATTCTTAATGTTTGAAGCACATTCTTCCAAAATATGTCATCTAAAGTAGCCAGAATGGTAAACATTATCTGTACTCTCGTCATTATGCAGCATTCTATCTCTAATCTCCGTGATTGAACATGAACATAAAGATAGAACGGCTCTATGTACCAGCATTTCAAGTGTTTCTTACAAGTTTCTAATCATTTCTCGGGACTGTCATTGCGTATGTTAACCGTTTTACCAAAAGTAGACAGTTTACCCAGAAGTATACACAGGAATCTTCAAGTTTTCAATTGAGTCATTCAGAAAACGCCAGTCTAATCAGAATCACCTGTAAATAGAAACAGTATTGTCTTTATTTATCAGCTTCATACATATTCTGATCTTTTTAAACCGCAATTCTTAATGTTTGAAAGCACTTTCCTTGGAAATAGAACATCTAGAGTAGCCGCAATTGTAAACTTCATCCTTACTCTCCTCAGTTGAAAGTTTTTTACCTCTAATCTCAGTGATTGATCTAGGCCTTAAAGATAGCACGGCTCTATTATACAGCATTTCAAGTGTTTCTTACATGTTTCTAGTCACTTCCCGGGACTATCCTAGTGTATTTTAAGAGTTTACCAAAATTAGACATTTTTCCAGAAGTAGATACATGAATCTTCAGGATGTAAACTTTGTCATTAAGAAAATGCCAGGCAATTCAGTCTCAATTGTAAATATCAACAGTATTCTCTTCATTCATCAGCCTCATACACATATTCTGAGCTTTAAAAACAGCAATTCCTCATTTTGGAAGCACTTTCTTTGGAAAAAAAACCATCTAGAGTAGCCGGAATTGTAAGCAGTAACATTACTGTCTTCACTTGAGAGTTTTCTACCTCTAATCTCGGTGATTGAACTAGGCCATCAGGATAGAACGGCTCTATTTACCCGTATTTAAACTGTTTCTTACATGTCTCTCATCATTTCTGGGACTATCATTGTGTATTGTAAGAGTTTTACCAAAAGTAGACAGTTTTCCTAGAAGTATACACAGGAATCTTCAAGGTTTCAATTGAGTCATTCAGAAAACGCCAGGCTAATAGAATCACCTGTACATATAAACAGTATTCTCTTCATTTATCAGCTTCCTACATATTCTGAGCTTTATAAGGAGCAATTCTTAATGTTTGAAAGCACATTCTTCCAAAATATGTCATCTAAAGTAGCCAGAATGGTAAACATTATCTGTACTCTCTTCATTACACAGCATTCTATCTCTAATCTCCGTGATTGAACGTGAACATAAAGATAGAATGGCTCTATGTACCAGCATTTCAAGTGTTTCTTACAAGTTTCTAATCATTTCTCGGTACTATCATTGCGTATGTTAAGCGTTTTACCAAAAGTAGACAGTTTTCCTAGAAGTATAACAGGAAACTTCAAAGTTTCAATTGAGTCATTCAGAAAACGCCAGTCTAATCAGAATCACCTGTAAATAGAAACAGTATTCTCTTTATTTATCAGCTTCATACATATTCTGATCTTTATAAACCGCAATTCTTAATGTTTGAAAGCACTTTCCTTGGAAAAACAACATCTACAGTACCCGCAATTGTAAACTTCATCCTTACTTTCCTCAGTTGAAGTTTGTTACCTCTAATCTCAGTGATTGATCTAGGCCATAAAGATAGCACGGCTCTATTATACAGCATTTCAAGTGTTTCTTACATGTTTCTAGTCACTTCCCGGGACTATCCTAGTGTATTTTAAGAGTTTTACCAAAATTAGACATTTTTCCAGAAGTAGATACATGAATCTTCAGGATGTAAACTTTGTCATTAAGAAAATGCCAGGCAATTCAGCCTCAATTGTAAATATCAACAGTGTTCTCTTCATTGATCAGCCTCATACACATATTCTGAGCTTTAAAAACAGCAATTCCTCATGTTGGAAGCACTTTCTTTGGAAAAACACCATCTAGAGTAGCCGGAATTGTAAGCAGTAACATTACTGTCTTCACTTGAGAGTTT
The DNA here is from genome assembly GCF_028538775.1 of Myotis yumanensis. Classification (NCBI taxonomy): domain Eukaryota; kingdom Metazoa; phylum Chordata; class Mammalia; order Chiroptera; family Vespertilionidae; genus Myotis; species Myotis yumanensis. Next base: position 105,717,903 of record NW_027223753.1, on the reverse strand, counting down.
TCTACCTCTAATCTCGGTGATTGAACTAGGCCATCAGGATAGAACGGCTCTATTTACCCGTATTTAAACTGTTTCTTACATGTCTCTCATCATTTCTGGGACTACCATGTGTATTGTAAGAGTTTTACCAAAAGTAGACAGTTTTCCCAGAAGTATACACATGAATCTTCAAGAGTTAAATTGTGCCATTCAGAAAACGCCAGGCAATTCGGCCTCAGTTGTAAATATAAAAAGTACTCTCTTCATTTATCAGCTTCATACCCATATTCTCTACTTTTGAAACGGAAATTCTTAATGTTTGAAAGCACTTTCTTCGGAAATACATCATGTAAAGTAGCCAGAATGGTAAACATTATCTGTACGCTCGTCATTACGCAGCATTCTATCTCTAATCTCCGTGATTGAACATGAACATAAAGATAGAACGGCTCTATGTACCAGCATTTCAAGTGTTTCTTACAAGTTTCTAATCATTTCTCGGGACTATCATTGCGTTTGTTAACCGTTTTACCAAAAGTAGACAGTTTACCCAGAAGTATATACAGGAATCTTCAAGGTTTCAAATGAGTCATTGAGAAAACGCCAGTCTAATCAGAATCACCTGTACATATAAACAGTATTCTCTTTATTTATCATCTTCCTACATATTCTGAGCTTTATAAACAGCTATTCTTAATGTTTGAAAGCACATTCTTTCAACATATGTCATCTAAAGTAGCCAGAATAGTAAACATTATCTGTACTCTCGTCATTACGCAGCATTCTATCTCTAATCTCCGTGATTGAACATGAACATAAAGATAGAACGGCTCTATGTACCAGCATTTCAAGTGTTTCTTACAAGTTTCTAATCATTTCTCGGGACTATCATTGCATATGTTAAGCGTTTTACCAAAAGTAGACAGTTTTCCTAGAAGTATACACAAGAAACTTCAAAGTTTCAATTGAGTCATTCAGAAAACGCCAGTCTAATCAGAATCACCTGTAAATAGAAATAGTATTCTCTTCATAGATCAGCCTCATACACATATTCTGAGCTTTAAAAACAACAATTCCTCATGTTGGAAGCACTTTCCTTGGAAAAACACCATGTAGAGTAGCCGGAATTGTAAACATTATCATTACTGTCTTCATTTGAGAGTTTTCTACCTCTAATCTCAGTGATTGAACTAAGGCATCAGGATAGAACGGCTCAATTTACCCGTATTTAAACTGTTTCTTACATTTCTCTAATCATTTCAGGGACTATCATTGTGTATTGTAAGAGTTTTACCAAAAGTAGACAGTTTTCGCAGAAGTATACACAGGAATCTTCAAGGTTTCAATTGAGTCATTCAGAAAATGGCAGTCTAATCAGAATCACCTGTAAATAGAAACAGTATTCTCTTTATTTATCAGCTTAATACATATTCTGATCGTTATAAACCGCAATTCTTAATGTTTGAAAGCACTTTCCTTGGAAAAACAACATCTAGAGTAGCCACAATTGTGAACTTCATCCTTACTCTCTTCAGTTGAAAGTTTGTTACCTCTAATCTCAGTGATTGATCTAGGCCATAAAGATAGCACGGCTCTATTATACAGCATTTCAAGTGTTTCTTACATGTTTCTTGTCAGTTCCCGGGACTATCCTAGTGTAGTTTAAGAGTTTTACCAAAATTAGACATTTTTCCAGAAGTAGATACATGAATCTTCAGGATGTAAACTATGTCATTAAGAAAATGCCAGGCAATTCAGCCTCAATTGTAAATATAAACAGTGTTCTCTTCATTGATCAGCCTCATACACATATTCTGAGCTTTAAAAACAACAATTCCTCACGTTGGAAGCACTTGCTTTGGAAAAACACCATCTAGAGTAGCCGGAATTGTAAATACTATCATTAGTCTCTTCATTTGAGAGTTTTCTACCTCTAATCTCGGTGATTGAACTAGGCCATCAGGATAGAACGGCTCTATTTACCAGTATTTAAACTGTTTCTTACATGTCTCTCATCATTTCTGGAACTATCATGTGTATTTTAAGAGTTTTACCAAAAGTAGACAGTTTTCCCAGAAGTATACACATGAATCTTCAATAGTTAAATTGTGCCATTCAGAAAACGCCAGGCAATTCGGCCTTAGTTGTAAATATAAAGTATTCTATTCATTTATCAGCTTCATACCCATATTCTCAGCTTTTGAAACTGAAATTCTTAATGTTTGAAAGCACTTTCTTCGGAAATACATCATCTAAAGTAGCCAGAATGGTAAACATTATCTGTACTCTCGTCATTACCCAGCATTCTATCTCTAATCTCCGTGACTGAACATGAACATAAAGATAGAACGGCTCTATGTACCAGCATTTCAATTGTTTCTTACATGTTTCTAATCATTTCTCGTAACTATCTTGGTGTACGTTAGGCGTTTAACCAAAAGTAGACAGTTTTCCACAAGTATACAAAGGAATCTTCAAGGTTTCAATTGAGTCATTCAGAAAACGCCAGTCTAATCAGAATCACCTGTACATATAAATAGTATTCTCTTTATTTATCAGCTTCCTACATATTCTGAGCTTTATAAACAGCAATTCTTCATGTTTGAAAGCACTTTCCTTGGAAAAACAACATCTAGAGTAGCCGCAATTGTAAACTTCATCCTTACTCTCCTCAGTTGAGAGTTTTTTACCTCTAATCTCAGTGATTGAACTACCTCATAAAGATAGCACGGCTCTGTTATACAGCATTTCAAGTGTTTCTTACATGTTTCTTGTCACTTCCCGGGACTATCCTAGTGTATTTTAAGAGTTTTAACCAAAATTAGACATTTTTCCAGAAGTAGATACATGAATCTTCAGGATGTAAACTATGTCATTAAGAAAATGCCAGGCAATTCAGCCTCAATTGTAAATATAAACAGTGTTCTCTTCATTGATCAGCCTCATACACATATTCTGAGCTTTAAAAACAACAATTCCTCATGTTGGAAGCACTTTCTTTGGAAAAACACCATCTAGAGTAGCCGGAATTGTAAACATTATCATTACTGTCTTTATTTGAGAGTTTTCTACCTCTAATCTCAGTGATTGAACTAAGGCATCAGGATAGAACGGCTCAATTTACCCATATTTAAACTGTTTCTTACATGTCTCTAATCATTTCTGGGACTATCATTGTGTATTGTAAGAGTTTTACCAAAAGTAGACAGTTTTCCCAGAAGTATACACAGGAATCTTCAAGGTTTCAATTGAGTCATTCAGAAAATGCCAGTCTAATCAGAATCACCTGTAAATAGAAACAGTATTCTCTTTATTTATCAGCTTCATACATATTCTGATCGTTTTAAACCGCAATTTTTAATGTTTGAAAGCACTTTCCTTGGAAAAACAACATCTAGAGTAGCCGCAATTGTAAACTTCATCCTTACTCTCTTCAGTTGAAAGTTTGTTACCTCTAATCTCAGTGATTGATCTAGGCCATAAAGATAGCACGGCTCTATTATGCAGCATTTCAAGTGTTTCTTACATGTTTCTAGTCACTTCCTGGGACTATCCTAGTGTATTTTAAGAGTTTTACCAAAATTAGACATTTTTCCAGAAGTAGATACATGAATCTTCAGGATGTAAACTATGTCATTAAGAAATTGCCAGGCAATTCAGCCTCAATTGTAAATATAAACAGTGTTCTCTTCATTGATCAGCCTCATACACATATTCTGAGCTTTAAAAACAACAATTCCTCATGTTGGAAGCACTTGCTTTGGAAAAACACCATCTAGAGTAGCCGGAATTGTGAACATTATCATTACTGTCTTTATTTGAGAGTTTTCTACCTCTAATCTCAGTGATTGAACTAAGGCATCAGGATAGAACGGCTCAATTTACCCGTATTTAAACTGTTTCTTACATGTCTCTAATCATTTCTGGGACTATCATTGTGTATTGTAAGAGTTTTACCAAAAGTAGACAGTTTTCGCAGAAGTATACACAGGAATCTTCAAGGTTTCAATTGTGTCATTCAGAAAACGCCAGTCTAATCAGAATCACCTGTAAATAGAAACTGTATTCTCTTTATTTATCAGCTTCATACATATTCTGATCGTTTTAAACCGCAATTCTTAATGTTTGAAAGCACTTTCCTTGGAAAAACACCATCTAGACTTGCCGCAATTGTAAACTTCATCCTTACTCTCCTCAGTTGAAAGTTTGTTACCTCTAATCTCAGTGATTGATCTGGGCCATAGAGATAGCACGGCTCTTTATACAGCATTTCAAGTGTTTCTTACATGTTTCTTGTCACTTCCCGGGACTATCGTAGTGTATTTTAAGAGTTTTACCAAAATTAGACATTTTTCCAGAAGTAGATACATTAATCTTCAGGATATAAACTATGTCATTAAGAAAATGCCAGGCAATTCAGCCTCAATTGTAAATATAAACAGTGTTCTCTTCATTGATCAGCCTCATACACATATTCTGAGCTTTAAAAACAACTATTCCTCATGTTGGAAGCACTTTCCTTGGAAAAACAACATCTAGAGTAGCCGGAATTGTAAACATTATCATTACTCTCTTCATTTGAGAGTATTCTACCTCTAATCTCGGTTATTGAACTAGGCCATCAGGATAGAACGGCTCTATTTACCCGTATTTAAACTGTTTCTTACATGTCTCTCATCATTTATGGGACTACAATGTGTATTGTAAGAGTTTTACCAAAAGTAGACAGTTTTTCCAGTAGTATACACATGAATCTTCAAGAGTTAAATTGTGTCATTCAGAAAACGCCATGCAATTCAGGCTCAGTTGTAAATATAAAAAGTATTCTCTTCATTTATCAGGTTCATACCCATATTCTCAGCTTTTGAAACGGAAATTCTTAATGTTTGAAATCACTTTCTTCGGAAATACATCATATAAAGCAGCCAGAATGGTAAACATTATCTGTACTCTCGTCATTAAGCAGCATTCTATCTCTAATCTCCATGATTGAACATGAACATAAAGATAGAACGGCTCTATGTACCAGCATTTCAAGTGTTTCTTACAAGTTTCTAATCATTTCTCGGGACACTCATTGCATATGTTAACCGTTTTACCAAAAGTAGACAGTTTTCCTAGAAGTATACACAGGAATCTTCATGGTTTCAATTGAGTCATTCAGAAAACGCCAGTCTAATCAGAATCACCTGTAAATAGAAACAGTATTCTCTTTATTTATCAGCTTCCTACATATTCTGAGCTTTATAAACAGCAATTCTTCATGTTTGAATGCACATTCTTCCAAAATATGTCATCTAAAGTAGCCAGAATGGTAAACATTATCTGTACTCTAGTCATTACGCAGCATTCTATCTCTAATCTCCGTGATTGAACATGAACATAAAGAAAGAACGGCTCTATTTACCCGTATTTAAACTGTTTCTTACATGTCTCTCATCATTTCAGGGACTATCATGTGTATTTTAGGAGTTTTACCAAAAGTAGACAGTTTTCCCAGAAGTATACACATGAATCTTCAAGAGTTAAATTGTGCCCTTCAGAAAAGGCCAGGCAATTCGGCCTCAGTTGTAAATATAAAAAGTATTCTCTTCATTTATCAGCTTCATACCCATATTCTCAGCTTTTTAAACGGAAATTCTTAATGTTTGAAAGCACTTTCTTTGGAAATACATCATCTAAGGTAGCCAGAATAGTAAACATTATCTGTACTCTCAACATTACGCAGCATTCTATCTCTAATCTCCGTGATTGAACATGAACATAAAGACAGAACGGCTCTATGTACCAGCATTTCAAGTGTTTCTTACAAGTTTCTAATCATTTCTCAGGACTATAATTGCGTATGTTAAGCGTTTAACAAAAAGTAGACCGTTTTCCTAGAAGTATACACAGGAATCTTCAAGTTTTCAATTGAGTCATTCAGAAAACGCCAGTCTAATCAGAATCACCTGTAAATAGAAACAGTATTGTCTTTATTTATCAGCTTCATACATATTCTGAGCTTTATAAACAGCAATTCTTCCTGTTTGAAAGCACTTTCCTTGGAAAAACAACATCTAGAGTAGCCGCAATTGTAAACTTCATCCTTACTCTCTTCAGTTGAAAGTTTGTTACCTCTAATCTCAGTGATTGATCTAGGCCATAAAGATAGCACGGCTCTATTATGCAGCATTTCAAGTGTTTCTTACATGTTTCTAGTCACTTCCTGGGACTATCCTAGTGTGTTTTAAGAATTTTACCAAAATTAGACATTTTTCCAGAAGTAGATACATGAATCTTCAGGATGTAAACTATGTCATTAAGAAAATGCCAGGCAATTCAGCCTCAATTGTAAATATAAACAGTGTTCTCTTCATTGATCAGCCTCATACACATATTCTGAGCTTTAAAAACAACAATTCCTCATGTTGGAAGCACTTTCTTTGGAAAAACACCATCTAGAGTAGCCGGAATTGTGAACATTATCATTACTGTCTTTATTTGAGAGTTTTCTACCTCTAATCTCAGTGATTGAACTAAGGCATCAGGATAGAACGGCTCAATTTACCCGTATTTAAACTGTTTCTTACATGTCTCTAATCATTTCTGGGACTATCATTGTGTATTGTAAGAGTTTTACCAAAAGTAGACAGTTTTCGAGGAGTATACACAGGAATCTTCAAGGTTTCAATTGAGTCATTCAGAAAATGCCAGTCTAATCAGAATCACCTGTAAATAGAAACAGTATTCTCTTTATTTATCAGCTTCATACATATTCTGATCGTTTTAAACCGCAATTCTTAATGTTTGAAAGCACTTTCCTTGGAAAAACAACATCTAGAGTAGCCGCAATTGTAAACTTCATCCTTACTCTCCTCAGTTGAGAGTTTTTTACCTCTAATCTCAGTGATTGAACTACCTCATAAAGATAGCACGGCTCTGTTATACAGCATTTCAAGTGTTTCTTACATGTTTCTTGTCACTTCCCGGGACTATCCTAGTGTATTTTAAGAGTTTTAACCAAAATTAGACATTTTTCCAAAAGTAGATACATGAATCTTCAGGATGTAAACTATGTCATTAAGAAAATGCCAGGCAATTCAGCCTCAATTGTAAATATAAACAGTGTTCTCTTCATTGATCAGCCTCATACACATATTCTGAGCTTTAAAAACAACAATTCCTCATGTTGGAAGCACTTTCTTTGGAAAAACACCATCTAGAGGAGCCGGAATTTTAAACATTATCATTACTGTCTTTATTTGAGAGTTTTCTACCTCTAATCTCAGTGATTGAACTAAGGCATCAGGATAGAACGGCTCAATTTACCCGTATTTAAACTGTTTCTTACATGTCTCTAATCATTTCTGGGACTATCATTGTGTATTGTAAGAGTTTTACCAAAAGTAGACAGTTTTCCCAAAAGTATACACAGGAATCTTCAAGGTTTCAATTGAGTCATTAAGAAAATGCCAGTCTAATCAGAATCACCTGTAAATAGAAACAGTATTCTCTTTATTTATCAGCTTCATACATATTCTGATCGTTATAAACCGCAATTTTTAATGTTTGAAAGCACTTTCCTTGGAAAAACAACATCTAGAGTAGCCGCAATTGTAAACTTCATCCTTACTCTCTTCAGTTGAAAGTTTGTTACCTCTAATCTCAGTGATTGATCTAGGCCATAAAGATAGCACAGCTCTATTATGCAGCATTTCAAGTGTTTCTTACATGTTTCTAGTCACTTCCTGGGACTATCCTAGTGTATTTTAAGAGTTTTACCAAAATTAGACATTTTTCCAGAAGTAGATACATGAATCTTCAGGATGTAAACTATGTCATTAAGAAAATGCCAGGCAATTCAGCCTCAATTGTAAATATAAACAGTGTTCTCTTCATTGATCAGCCTCATACACATATTCTGAGCTTTAAAAACAACAATTCCTCATGTTGGAAGCACTTTCTTTGGAAAAACACCATCTAGAGTAGCCGGAATTGTGAACATTATCATTACTGTCTTTATCTGAGAGTTTTCTACCTCTAATCTCAGTGATTGAACTAAGGCATCAGGATAGAACGGCTCAATTTACCCGTATTTAAACTGTTTCTTACATGTCTCTAATCATTTCTGGGACTATCATTGTGTATTGTAAGAGTTTTACCAAAAGTAGACAGTTTTCGCAGAAGTATACACAGGAATCTTCAAGGTTTCAATTGAGTCATTCAGAAAATGCCAGTCTAATCAGAATCACCTGTAAATAGAAACAGTATTCTCTTTATTTATCAGCTTCATACATATTCTGATCGTTTTAAACCGCAATTCTTAATGTTTGAAAGCACTTTCCTTGGAAAAACAACATCTAGAGTAGCCGCAATTGTAAACTTCATCCTTACTCTCTTCAGTTGAAAGTTTGTTACCTCTAATCTCAGTGATTGATCTAGGCCATAAAGATAGCACGGCTCTATTATACAGCATTTCAAGTGTTTCTTACATGTTTCTTGTCACTTCCCGGGACTATCGTAGTGTATTTTAAGAGTTTTACCAAAATTAGACATTTTTCCAGAAGTAGATACATTAATCTTCAGGACGTAAACTATGTCATTAAGAAAATGCCAGGCAATTCAGCCTCAATTGTAAATATAAACAGTATTCTCTTCATTGATCAGCCTCATACACATATTCTGAGCTTTAAAAACAACAATTCCTCATGTTGGAAGCACTTGCTTTGGAAAACACCATCTAGAGTAGCCGGAATTGTAAATATTATCATTACACTCTTGATTTGAGAGTTTTCTACCTCTAATCTCGGTGATTGAACTAGGCCATCAGGTTAGAACGGCTCTATTTACCCGTATTTAAACTGTTTCTTACATGTCTCTCATCATTTCTGGGACTATCATGTGTATTGTAAGAGTTTTACCAAAAGTAGATAGTTTTCCCAGAAGAATACACATGAATCTTCAAGAGTTAAATTGTGCCATTCAGAAAACGCCATGCAATTCAGCCTAGTTGTAAATAGGAAAAGTATTCTCTTCATATATCAGCTTCATACCCATATTCTCAGCTTTTTAAACGGAAATTCTTAATGTTTGAAAGCACATTCTTCGGAAATACATCATCTAAAGTAGCCAGAATGGTAAACATTATCTGTACTCTCGTCATTAAGCAGCATTCTATCTCTAATCTCCATGATTGAACATGAACATAAAGATAGAACGGCTCTATGTACCAGCATTTCAAGTGTTTCTTACAAGTTTCTAATCATTTCTCGGGACTATCATTGTGTATGTTAACCTTTTTACCAAAAGTAGACAGTTTTCCTAGAAGTATACACAGGAATCTTCAAGGTTTCAATTGAGTCATTCAGAAAACGCCAGTCTAATCAGAATCACCTGTAAATAGAAACAGTATTCTCTTTATTTATCAGCTTCATACATATTCTGAGCTTTATAAACAGCAATTCTTCATGTTTGAATGCACATTCTTCCAAAATATGTCATCTAAAGTAGCCAGAATGGTAAACATTGTCTGTACTCTCGTCATTACGCAGCATTCTATCCCTAATCTCCGTGATTGAACATGAACATAAAGAAAGAACGGCTCTATTTACCCGTATTTAAACTGTTTCTTACATGTCTCTCATCATTTCAGGGACTATCATGTGTATTTTAGGAGTTTTACCAAAAGTAGACAGTTTTCCCAGAAGTATACACATGAATCTTCAAGAGTTAAATTGTGCCATTCAGAAAACGCCAAGCAATTCGGCCTCAGTTGTAAATATAAAAAGTATTCTCTTCATTTATCAGCTTCATACCCATATTCTCAGCTTTTTAAACGGAAATTCTTAATGTTTGAAAGCACTTTCTTTGGACATACATCATCTAAGGTAGCCAGAATGGTAAACATTATCTGTACTCTCGCCATTACGCAGCATTCTATCTCTAATCTCTGTGATTGAACATGAACATAAAGACAGAACGGCACTATGTACCAGCATTTCAAGTGTTTCTGACAAGTTTCTAATCATTTCTCGGGACTATCATTGCGTATTTTAACCGTTTAACCAAAAGTAGACCGTTTTCCTAGAAGTATACACAGGAATCTTCAAGGTTTCAATTGAGTCATTCAGAAAACGCCAGTCTAATCAGAATCACCTGTAAATAGAAACAGTATTCTCTTTATTTATCAGCTTCATACATATTCTGAGCTTTATAAACAGCAATTCTTCATGTTTGAAAGCGCTTTCCTTGGAAAAACAACATCTAGAGTAGCCGCAATTGTAAACTTCATCCTTACTCTCTTCAGTTGAAAGTTTGTTACCTCTAATCTCAGTGATTGATCTAGGCCATAAAGATAGCACGGCTCTATTATGCAGCATTTCAAGTGTTTCTTACATGTTTCTAGTCACTTCCTGGGACTATCCTAGTGTATTTTAAGAGTTTTACCAAAATTAGACATTTTTCCAGAAGTAGATACATGAATCTTCAGGATGTAAACTATGTCATTAAGAAAATGCCAGGCAATTCAGCCTCAATTGTAAATATAAACAGTGTTCTCTTCATTGATCAGCCTCATACACATATTCTGAGCTTTAAAAACAACAATTCCTCATGTTGGAAGCACTTTCTTTGGAAAAACACCATCTAGAGTAGCCGGAATTGTGAACATTATCATTACTCTCTTTATTTGAGAGTTTTCTACCTCTAATCTCAGTGATTGAACTAAGGCATCAGGATAGAACAGCTCAATTTACCCGTATTTAAACTGTTTCTTACATGTTTCTAATCATTTCTGGGACTATCATTGTGTATTGTAAGAGTTTTACCAAAAGTAGACAGTTTTCGCAGAAGTATACACAGGAATCTTAAAGGTTTCAATTGAGTCATTCAGAAAATGCCAGTCTAATCAGAATCACCTGTAAATAGAAACAGTATTCTCTTTATTTATCAGCTTCATACATATTCTGATCGTTTTAAACCGCAATTCTTAATGTTTGAAAGCACTTTCCTTGGAAAAACAACATCTAGAGTAGCCGCAATTGTAAACTTCATCCTTACTCTCCTCAGTTGAGAGTTTTTTACCTCTAATCTCAGTGATTGAACTACCTCATAAAGATAGCACGGCTCTGTTATACAGCATTTCAAGTGTTTCTTACATGTTTCTTGTCACTTCCCGGGACTATCCTAGTGTATTTTAAGAGTTTTAACCAAAATTAGACATTTTTCCAAAAGTAGATACATGAATCTTCAGGATGTAAACTATGTCATTAAGAAAATGCCAGGCAATTCAGCCTCAATTGTAAATATAAACAGTGTTCTCTTCATTGATCAGCCTCATACACATATTCTGAGCTTTAAAAACAACAATTCCTCATGTTGGAAGCACTTTCTTTGGAAAAACACCATCTAGAGTAGCCGGAATTTTAAACATTATCATTACTGTCTTTATTTGAGAGTTTTCTACCTCTAATCTCAGTGATTGAACTAAGGCATCAGGATAGAACGGCTCAATTTACCCGTATTTAAACTGTTTCTTACATGTCTCTAATCATTTCTTGGACTATCATTGTGTATTGTAAGAGTTTTACCAAAAGTAGATAGTTTTCCCAGAAGTATACACAGGAATCTTCAAGGTTTCAATTGAGTCATTAAGAAAATGCCAGTCTAATCAGAATCACCTGTAAATAGAAACAGTATTGTCTTTATTTATCAGCTTCATACATATTCTGAGCTTTATAAACAGCAATTCTTCATGTTTGAATGCACATTCTTCCAAAATATGTCATCTAAAGTAGCCAGAATGGTAAACATTGTCTGTACTCTCGTCATTACGCAGCATTCTATCCCTAATCTCCGTGATTGAACATGAACATAAAGAAAGAACGGCTCTATTTACCCGTATTTAAACTGTTTCTTACATGTCTCTCATCATTTCAGGGACTATCATGTGTATTTTAGGAGTTTTACCAAAAGTAGACAGTTTTCCCAGAAGTATACACATGAATCTTCAAGAGTTAAATTGTGCCATTCAGAAAACGCCAAGCAATTCGGCCTCAGTTGTAAATATAAAAAGTATTCTCTTCATTTATCAGCTTCATACCCATATTCTCAGCTTTTTAAACGGAAATTCTTAATGTTTGAAAGCACTTTCTTTGGACATACATCATCTAAGGTAGCCAGAATGGTAAACATTATCTGTACTCTCGCCATTACGCAGCATTCTATCTCTAATCTCCGTGATTGAACATGAACATAAAGACAGAACGGCACTATGTACCAGCATTTCAAGTGTTTCTGACAAGTTTCTAATCATTTCTCGGGACTATCATTGCGTATTTTAACCGTTTAACCAAAAGTAGACCGTTTTCCTAGAAGTATACACAGGAATCTTCAAGGTTTCAATTGAGTCATTCAGAAAACGCCAGTCTAATCAGAATCACCTGTAAATAGAAACAGTATTCTCTTTATTTATCAGCTTCATACATATTCTGAGCTTTATAAACAGCAATTCTTCATGTTTGAAAGCGCTTTCCTTGGAAAAACAACATCTAGAGTAGCCGCAATTGTAAACTTCATCCTTACTCTCTTCAGTTGAAAGTTTGTTACCTCTAATCTCAGTGATTGATCTAGGCCATAAAGATAGCACGGCTCTATTATGCAGCATTTCAAGTGTTTCTTACATGTTTCTAGTCACTTCCTGGGACTATCCTAGTGTATTTTAAGAGTTTTACCAAAATTAGACATTTTTCCAGAAGTAGATACATGAATCTTCAGGATGTAAACTATGTCATTAAGAAAATGCCAGGCAATTCAGCCTCAATTGTAAATATAAACAGTGTTCTCTTCATTGATCAGCCTCATACACATATTCTGAGCTTTAAAAACAACAAATCCTCATGTTGGAAGCACTTTCTTTGGAAAAACACCATCTAGAGTAGCCGGAATTGTGAACATTATCATTACTCTCTTTATTTGAGAGTTTTCTACCTCTAATCTCAGTGATTGAACTAAGGCATCAGGATAGAACAGCTCAATTTACCCGTATTTAAACTGTTTCTTACATGTTTCTAATCATTTCTGGGACTATCATTGTGTATTGTAAGAGTTTTACCAAAAGTAGACAGTTTTCGCAGAAGTATACACAGGAATCTTAAAGGTTTCAATTGAGTCATTCAGAAAATGCCAGTCTAATCAGAATCACCTGTAAATAGAAACAGTATTCTCTTTATTTATCAGCTTCATACATATTCTGATCGTTTTAAACCGCAATTCTTAATGTTTGAAAGCACTTTCCTTGGAAAAACAACATCTAGAGTAGCCGCAATTGTAAACTTCATCCTTACTCTCCTCAGTTGAGAGTTTTTTACCTCTAATCTCAGTGATTGAACTACCTCATAAAGATAGCACGGCTCTGTTATACAGCATTTCAAGTGTTTCTTACATGTTTCTTGTCACTTCCCGGGACTATCCTAGTGTATTTTAAGAGTTTTAACCAAAATTAGACATTTTTCCAAAAGTAGATACATGAATCTTCAGGATGTAAACTATGTCATTAAGAAAATGCCAGGCAATTCAGCCTCAATTGTAAATATAAACAGTGTTCTCTTCATTGATCAGCCTCATACACATATTCTGAGCTTTAAAAACAACAATTCCTCATGTTGGAAGCACTTTCTTTGGAAAAACACCATCTAGAGTAGCCGGAATTTTAAACATTATCATTACTGTCTTTATTTGAGAGTTTTCTACCTCTAATCTCAGTGATTGAACTAAGGCATCAGGATAGAACGGCTCAATTTACCCCGTATTTAAACTGTTTCTTACATGTCTCTAATCATTTCTTGGACTATCATTGTGTATTGTAAGAGTTTTACCAAAAGTAGATAGTTTTCCCAGAAGTATACACAGGAATCTTCAAGGTTTCAATTGAGTCATTAAGAAAATGCCAGTCTAATCAGAATCACCTGTAAATAGAAACAGTATTCTCTTTATTTATCAGCTTCATACATATTCTGATCGTTATAAACCGCAATTTTTAATGTTTGAAAGCACTTTCCTTCGAAAAACAACATCTAGAGTAGCCGCAATTGTAAACTTCATCCTTACTCTCTTCAGTTGAAAGTTTGTTACCTCTAATCTCAGTGATTGATCTAGGCCATAAAGATAGCACGGCTCTATTATGCAGCATTTCAAGTGTTTTCTTACATGTTTCTAGTCACTTCCTGGGACTATCCTAGTGTATTTTAAGAGTTTTACCAAAATTAGACATTTTTCCAGAAGTAGATACATGAATCTTCAGGATGTAAACTATGTCATTAAGAAAATGCCAGGCAATTCAGCCTCAATTGTAAATATAAACAGTGTTCTCTTCATTGATCAGCCTCATACACATATTCTGAGCTTTAAAAACAACAAATCCTCATGTTGGAAGCACTTTCTTTGGAAAAACACCATCTAGAGTAACCGGAATTGGGAACATTATCATTACTCTCTTTATTTGAGAGTTTTCTACCTCTAATCTCAGTGATTGAACTAAGGCATCAGGATAGAACGGCTCAATTTACCCGTATTTAAACTGTTTCTTACATGTCTCTAATCATTTCTGGGACTATCATTGTGTATTGTAAGAGTTTTACCAAAAGTAGACAGTTTTCGCAGACGTATACACAGGAATCTTCAAGGTTTCAATTGAGTCATTCAGAAAACGCCAGTCTAATCAGAATCACCTGTAAATAGAAACAGTGTTCTCTTCATTGATCAGCCTCATACACATATTCTGACCTTTAAAAAACAACAATTCCTCACGTTGGAAGCACTTGCTTTGGAAAACACCATCTAGAGTAGCCGGAATTGTAAATATTATCATTACACTCTTCATTTGAGAGTTTTCTACCTCTAATCTCGGTGATTGAACTAGGCCATCAGGTTAGAACGGCTCTATTTACCCGTATTTAAACTGTTTCTTACATGTCTCTCATCATTTCTGGGACTATCATGTGTATTGTAAGAGTTCTACCAAAAGTAGATAGTTTTCCCAGAAGAATACACATGAATCTTCAA
Organism: Myotis yumanensis; assembly: GCF_028538775.1. NCBI lineage: Eukaryota > Metazoa > Chordata > Mammalia > Chiroptera > Vespertilionidae > Myotis > Myotis yumanensis. The sequence continues at coordinate 105,702,882 of NW_027223753.1, read as the reverse complement.
GAGTTAAATTGTGCCATTCAGAAAACGCCATGCAATTCAGCCTAGTTGTAAATATAAAAAGTATTCTCTTCATATATCAGCTTCATACCCATATTCTCAGCTTTTTAAACGGAAATTCTTAATGTTTGAAAGCACTTTCTTCGGAAATACATCATCTAAAGTAGCCAGAATGGTAAACATTATCTGTACTCTCGTCATTAAGCAGCATTCTATCTCTAATCTCCATGATTGAACATGAACATAAAGATAGAACGGCTCTATGTACCAGCATTTCAAGTGTTTCTTATAATTTTCTAATAATTTCTCGGGACTATCATGGTGTATATTAAGCGTTTAACCAAAAGTGGACAGTATTCCTAAAAGTATACTCAGGAATCTTCAAGGTTTCAATTGAGTCATTCAGAAAACGCCAGTCTAATCAGAATCACCTGTACATATAAACAGTATTCTCTTTATTTATCAGCTTCCTACATATTCTGAGCTATATAAACAGCAATTCTTAATGTTTGAAAGCACATTCTTCCAAAATATGTCATCTAAAGTAGCCAGAATGGTAAACATTATCTGTACTCTCATCATTACGCAGCATTCTATCTCTAGTCTCCGTGATTGAACATGAACATAAAGATAGAACGGCTCTATGTACCAGCATTTCAAGTGTTTCTTACAAGTTTCTAATCATTTCTATGGACTATCAGGGTGTATGTTCAGCGTTTAACCAAAAGTAGACAGTTTTCCTAGAAGTATACACAGGAAACTTCAAAGTTTCAATTGAGTCATTCAGAAAACGCCAGTCTAATCAGAATCACCTGTAAATAAAACAGTATTCTCTTCATTGATCAGCCTCATACACATATTCTGAGCTTTAAAAACAACAATTCCTCATGTTCGAAGCACTTTCCTTGGATAAACACCATCTAGAGTAGCCGGAATTGTAAATATTATCATTACATTCTTCATTTGAGAGTTTTCTACATGTCTCTCATCATTTCTGGGACTATCATGTGTATTGTAAGAGTTTTACCAAAAGTAGACAGTTTTCCCAGAAGAATACACATGAATCTTCAAGAGTTAAATTTTGCCATTCAGAAAACGCCATGCAATTCAGCCTAGTTGTAAATATAAAAAGTATTCTCTTCATATATCAGCTTCATACCCATATTCTCAGCTTTTTATACGGAAATTCTTAATGTTTGAAAGCACTTTCTTCTGAAATACATCATCTAAAGTAGCCAGAATGGTAAACATTATCTGTACTCTCGTCATTACGCAGCAATCTATCTCTAATCTCCGTGATTGAACATGAAGAAAAAGCTAGAACGGCTCTATGTACCAGCATTTCAAGTGTTTCTTACAATTTTCTAATAATTTCTCGGGACTATCATGGTGTATATTAAGCGTTTAACCAAAAGTAGACAGTATTCCTAAAAGTATACTCAGGAATCTTCAAGGTTTCAATTGAGTCATTCTGAAAACGCCAGTCTAATCAGAATCACCTGTACATATAAACAGTATTCTCTTTATGTATCAGCTTACTACATATTCTGAGCTATATAAACAGCAATTCTTAATGTTTGAAAGCACATTCTTCCAAAATATGTCATCTAAAGTAGCCAGAATGGTAAACATTATCTGTACTCTCATCATTACGCAGCATTCTATCTCTAGTCTCCGTGATTGAACATGAACATAAAGATAGAACGGCTCTATGTACCAGCATTTCAAGTGTTTCTTACAAGTTTCTAATCACTTCTCAGCACTATCATTGCGTATGTTAAGCGTTTTACCAAAAGTAGACAGTTTTCCTAGAAGTATACACAGGAATCTTCAAGGTTTCAATTGAGTCATTCAGAAAACGCCAGTCTAATCAGAATCACCTGTACATATAAACAGTATTCTCTTTATTTATCAGCTTCCTACATATTCTCAGCTTTATAAACAGCAATTCTTAATGTTTGAAAGCACATTTTTCAAAAATATGTCATCTAAAGTAGCCAGAATGGTAAACATCATCTGTACTCTCGTCATTACACAGCATTCTATCTCTAATATCCGTGATTGAACATGAACATAAAGATAGAACGGCTCTATGTACCAGCATTTCAAGTGTTTCTTACAAGTTTCTAATCATTTCTCGGGACTATCATGGTGTATGTTAAGCGTTTAACCAAAAGTAGACAGTATTCCTAAAAGTATACTCAGGAATCTTCAAGGTTTCAATTGAGTCATTCAGAAAACGCCAGTCTAATCAGAATCACCTGTACATATAAACAGTATTCTCTTCATTTATCAGCTTCCTACATATTCTGAGCTATATAAACAGCAATTCTTAATGTTTGAAAGCACATTCTTCCAAAAAATGTCATCTAAAGTAGCCAGAATGGTAAACATTATCTGTACTCTCGTTATTACGCAGCATTCTATCTCTAGTCTCCGTGATTGAACGTGAACATAAAGATAGAACGGCTCTATGTACCAGCATTTCAAGTGTTTCTTACAAATTTCTAATAATTTCTATGGACTATCAGGGTGTATGTTCAGCGTTTAAACAAAAGTAGACAGTTTTCATAAAAGTATACACAGGAATCTTCAAGGTTTCAATTGAGTCATTCAGAAAACGACAGTCTAATCAGAATCACCTGTACATATAAACAGGATTCTCTTTATTTATCAGCTTCCTACATATTCTGAGCTTTATAAACAGCAATTCTTAATGTTTGAAGCACATTCTTCCAAAATATGTCATCTATAGTACCCAGAATTGTAAACATGATCTGTACTCTCCTCATTACGCAGCATTCTATCTCTAATCTCTGTGATTGAACATGAACATAAAGATAGAACGGCTCTATGTACCAGCATTTCAAGTGTTTCTTACAAGTTTCTAATCATTTCTATGGACTATCAGGGTGTATGTTCAGCGTTTAACCAAAAGTAGACAGTTTTCCTAGAAGTATACACAGGAAACTCAAAGTTTCAATTGAGTCATTCAGAAAACGCCAGTCTAATCAGAATCACCTTTAAATAGAAACAGTATTCTATTCATTGATCAGCCTCATACACATATTCTGAGCTTTAAAAACAACAATTCCTCATGTTGGAAGCACTTTCTTTGGAAAAACACCATCTAGAGTAGCCGGAATTGTAAACATTATCATTACTGTCTTTATTTGAGAGTTTTCTACCTCTAATCTCAGTGATTGAACTAAGGCATCAGGATAGAACGGCTCAATTTACCCGTATTTAAACTGTTTCTTACATGTCTCTAATCATTTCTGGGACTATCATTGTGTATTGTAAGAGTTTTACCAAAAGTAGACAGTTTTCCCAGAAGTATACACAGGAATCTTCAAGGTTTCAATTGAGTCATTCAGAAAATGCCAGTCTAATCAGAATCACCTGTAAATAGAAACAGTATTCTCTTTATTTATCAGCTTCATACATATTCTGATCGTTATAAACCGCAATTTTTAATGTTTGAAAGCACTTTCCTTGGAAAAACAACATCTAGAGTAGCCGCAATTGTAAACTTCATCCTTACTCTCTTCAGTTGAAAGTTTGTTACCTCTAATCTCAGTGATTGATCTAGGCCATAAAGACAGCACGGCTCTATTATGCAGCATTTCAAGTGTTTCTTACATGTTTCTAGTCACTTCCTGGGACTATCCTAGTGTATTTTAAGAGTTTTACCAAAATTAGATATTTTTCCAGAAGTAGATACATGAATCTTCAGGATGTAAACTATGTCATTAAGAAATTGCCAGGCAATTCAGCCTCAATTGTAAATATAAACAGTGTTCTCTTCATTGATCAGCCTCATACACATATTCTGAGCTTTAAAAACAACAAATCCTCATGTTGGAAGCACTTGCTTTGGAAAAACACCATCTAGAGTAGCCGGAATTGTGAACATTATCATTACTGTCTTTATTTGAGAGTTTTGTACCTCTAATCTCAGTGATTGAACTAAGGCATCAGGATAGAACGGCTCAATTTACCCGTATTTAAACTGTTTCTTACATGTCTCTAATCATTTCTGGGACTATCATTGTGTATTGTAAGAGTTTTACCAAAAGTAGACAGTTTTCGCAGAAGTATACACAGGAATCTTCAAGGTTTCAATTGAGTCATTCAGAAAACGCCAGTCTAATCAGAATCACCTGTAAATAGAAACAGTATTCTCTTTATTTATCAGCTTCATACATATTCTGATCGTTTTAAACCGCAATTCTTAATGTTTGAAAGCACTTTCCTTGGAAAAACAACATCTAGACTTGCCGCAATTGTAAACTTCATCCTTACTCTCTTCAGTTGAAAGTTTGTTACCTCTAATCTCAGTGATTGATCTGGGCCATAGAGATAGCACGGCTCTATTATACAGCATTTCAAGTGTTTCTTACATGTTTCTTGTCACTTCCCGGGACTATCGTAGTGTATTTTAAGAGTTTTACCAAAATTAGACATTTTTCCAGAAGTAGATACATTAATCTTCAGGATATAAACTATGTCATTAAGAAAATGCCAGGCAATTCAGCCTCAATTGTAAATATAAACAGTGTTCTCTTCATTGATCAGCCTCATACACATATTCTGAGCTTTAAAAACAACAATTCCTCATGTTGGAAGCACTTTCCTTGGAAAAACAACATCTAGAGTAGCCGGAATTGTAAACATTATCATTACTCTCTTCATTTGAGAGTATTCTACCTCTAATCTCGGTTATTGAACTAGGCCATCAGGATAGAACGGCTCTATTTACCCGTATTTAAACTGTTTCTTACATGTCTCTCATCATTTCTGGGACTACAATGTGTATTGTAAGAGTTTTACCAAAAGTAGACAGTTTTTCCAGTAGTATACACATGAATCTTCAAGAGTTATATTGTGTCATTCAGAAAACGCCATGCAATTCAGGCTCAGTTGTAAATATAAAAAGTATTCTCTTCATTTATCAGGTTCATACCCATATTCTCAGCTTTTGAAACGGAAATTCTTAATGTTTGAAATCACGTTCTTCGGAAATACATCATATAAAGCAGCCAGAATGGTAAACATTATCTGTACTCTCGTCATTAAGCAGCATTCTATCTCTAATCTCCATGATTGAACATGAACATAAAGATAGAACGGCTCTATGTACCAGCATTTCAAGTGTTTCTTACAAGTTTCTAATCATTTCTCGGGACTATCATTGCGTATGTTAACCGTTTTACCAAAAGTAGACAGTTTTCCTAGAAGTATACACAGGAATCTTCATGGTTTCAATTGAGTCATTCAGAAAACGCCAGTCTAATCAGAATCACCTGTAAATAGAAACAGTATTCTCTTTATTTATCAGCTTCCTACATATTCTGAGCTTTATAAACAGCAATTCTTCATGTTTGAATGCACATTCTTCCAAAATATGTCATCTAAAGTAGCCAGAATGGTAAACATTATCTGTACTCTAGTCATTACGCAGCATTCTATCTCTAATCTCCGTGATTGAACATGAACATAAAGAAAGAACGGCTCTATTTACCCGTATTTAAACTGTTTCTTACATGTCTCTCATCATTTCAGGGACTATCATGTGTATTTTAGGAGTTTTACCAAAAGTAGACAGTTTTCCCAGAAGTATACACATGAATCTTCAAGAGTTAAATTGTGCCCTTCAGAAAAGGCCAGGCAATTCGGCCTCAGTTGTAAATATAAAAAGTATTCTCTTCATTTATCAGCTTCATACCCATATTCTCAGCTTTTTAAACGGAAATTCTTAATGTTTGAAAGCACTTTCTTTGGAAATACATCATCTAAGGTAGCCAGAATAGTAAACATTATCTGTACTCTCAACATTACGCAGCATTCTATCTCTAATCTCCGTGATTGAACATGAACATAAAGACAGAACGGCTCTATGTACCAGCATTTCAAGTGTTTCTTACAAGTTTCTAATCATTTCTCAGGACTATTATTGCGTATGTTAAGCGTTTAACAAAAAGTAGACCGTTTTCCTAGAAGTATACACAGGAATCTTCAAGTTTTCAATTGAGTCATTCAGAAAACGCCAGTCTAATCAGAATCACCTGTAAATAGAAACAGTATTGTCTTTATTTATCAGCTTCATACATATTCTGAGCTTTATAAACAGCAATTCTTCCTGTTTGAAAGCACTTTCCTTGGAAAAACAACATCTAGAGTAGCCGCAATTGTAAACTTCATCCTTACTCTCTTCAGTTGAAAGTTTGTTACCTCTAATCTCAGTGATTGATCTAGGCCATAAAGATAGCACGGCTCTATTATGCAGCATTTCAAGTGTTTCTTACATGTTTCTAGTCACTTCCTGGGACTATCCTAGTGTGTTTTAAGAATTTTACCAAAATTAGACATTTTTCCAGAAGTAGATACATGAATCTTCAGGATGTAAACTATGTCATTAAGAAAATGCCAGGCAATTCAGCCTCAATTGTAAATATAAACAGTGTTCTCTTCATTGATCAGCCTCATACACATATTCTGAGCTTTAAAAACAACAATTCCTCATGTTGGAAGCACTTTCTTTGGAAAAACACCATCTAGAGTAGCCGGAATTGTGAACATTATCATTACTGTCTTTATTTGAGAGTTTTCTACCTCTAATCTCAGTGATTGAACTAAGGCATCAGGATAGAACGGCTCAATTTACCCGTATTTAAACTGTTTCTTACATGTCTCTAATCATTTCTGGGACTATCATTGTGTATTGTAAGAGTTTTACCAAAAGTAGACAATTTTTGAGGAGTATACACAGGAATCTTCAAGGTTTCAATTGAGTCATTCAGAAAACGCCAGTCTAATCAGAATCACCTGTAAATAGAAACAGTATTGTCTTTATTTATCAGCTTCATACATATTCTTAGCTTTATAAACAGCAATTCTTCCTGTTTGAAAGCACTTTCCTTGGAAAAACAACATCTAGAGTAGCCGCAATTTTAAACTTCATCCTTACTCTCTTCAGTTGAAAGTTTGTTACCTCTAATCTCAGTGATTGATCTAGGCCATAAAGATAGCACGGCTCTATTATGCAGCATTTCAAGTGTTTCTTACATGTTTCTAGTCACTTCCTGGGACTATCCTAGTGTGTTTTAAGAATTTTACCAAAATTAGACATTTTTCCAGAAGTAGATACATGAATCTTCAGGATGTAAACTATGTCATTAAGAAAATGCCAGGCAATTCAGCCTCAATTGTAAATATAAACAGTGTTCTCTTCATTGATCAGCCTCATACACATATTCTGAGCTTTAAAAACAACAATTCCTCATGTTGGAAGCACTTTCTTTGGAAAAACACCATCTAGAGTAGCCGGAATTGTGAACATTATCATTACTGTCTTTATTTGAGAGTTTTCTACCTCTAATCTCAGTGATTGAACTAAGGCATCAGGATAGAACGGCTCAATTTACCCGTATTTAAACTGTTTCTTACATGTCTCTAATCATTTCTGGGACTATCATTGTGTATTGTAAGAGTTTTACCAAAAGTAGACAGTTTTCGAGGAGTATACACAGGAATCTTCAAGGTTTCAATTGAGTTATTCAGAAAACGCCAGTCTAATCAGAATCACCTGTAAATAGAAACAGTATTCTCTTTATTTATCAGCTTCATACATATTCTGATCGTTTTAAACCGCAATTCTTAATGTTTGAAAGCACTTTCCTTGGAAAAACAACATCTAGAGTAGCCGCAATTGTAAACTTCATCCTTACTCTCCTCAGTTGAGAGTTTTTTACCTCTAATCTCAGTGATTGAACTACCTCATAAAGATAGCACGGCTCTGTTATACAGCATTTCAAGTGTTTCTTACATGTTTCTTGTCACTTCCCGGGACTATCCTAGTGTATTTTAAGAGTTTTAACCAAAATTAGACATTTTTCCAAAAGTAGATACATGAATCTTCAGGATGTAAACTATGTCATTAAGAAAATGCCAGGCAATTCAGCCTCAATTGTAAATATAAACAGTGTTCTCTTCATTGATCAGCCTCATACACATATTCTGAGCTTTAAAAACAACAATTCCTCATGTTGGAAGCACTTTCTTTGGAAAAACACCATCTAGAGGAGCCGGAATTTTAAACATTATCATTACTGTCTTTATTTGAGAGTTTTCTACCTCTAATCTCAGTGATTGAACTAAGGCATCAGGATAGAACGGCTCAATTTACCCGTATTTAAACTGTTTCTTACATGTCTCTAATCATTTCTGGGACTATCATTGTGTATTGTAAGAGTTTTACCAAAAGTAGACAGTTTTCCCAAAAGTATACACAGGAATCTTCAAGGTTTCAATTGAGTCATTAAGAAAATGCCAATCTAATCAGAATCACCTGTAAATAGAAACAGTATTCTCTTTATTTATCAGCTTCATACATATTCTGATCGTTATAAACCGCAATTTTTAATGTTTGAAAGCACTTTCCTTGGAAAAACAACATCTAGAGTAGCCGCAATTGTAAACTTCATCCTTACTCTCTTCAGTTGAAAGTTTGTTACCTCTAATCTCAGTGATTGATCTAGGCCATAAAGATAGCACAGCTCTATTATGCAGCATTTCAAGTGTTTCTTACATGTTTCTTGTCACTTCCCGGGACTATCGTAGTGTATTTTAAGAGTTTTACCAAAATTAGACATTTTTCCAGAAGTAGATACATTAATCTTCAGGACGTAAACTATGTCATTAAGAAAATGCCAGGCAATTCAGCCTCAATTCTAAATATAAACAGTATTCTCTTCATTGATCAGCCTCATACACATATTCTGAGCTTTAAAAACAACAATTCCTCATGTTGGAATCACTTGCTTTGGAAAACACCATCTAGAGTAGCCGGAATTGTAAATATTATCATTACACTCTTGATTTGAGAGTTTTCTACCTCTAATCTCAGTGATTGAACTAGGCCATCAGGTTAGAACGGCTCTATTTACCCGTATTTAAACTGTTTCTTACATGTCTCTCATTATTTCTGGGACTATCATGTGTATTGTAAGAGTTTTACCAAAAGTAGATAGTTTTCCCAGAAGAATACACATGAATCTTCAAGAGTTAAATTGTGCCATTCAGAAAACGCCATGCAATTCAGCCTAGTTGTAAATAGGAAAAGTATTCTCTTCATATATCAGCTTCATACCCATATTCTCAGCTTTTTAAACGGAAATTCTTAATGTTTGAAAGCACTTTCTTCAGAAATACATCATCTAAAGTAGCCAGAATGGTAAACATTATCTGTACTCTCGTCATTAAGCAGCATTCTATCTCTAATCTCCATGATTGAACATGAACATAAAGATAGAACGGCTCTATGTACCAGCATTTCAAGTGTTTCTTACAAGTTTCTAATCATTTCTCGGGACTATCATTGTGTATGTTAACCTTTTTACCAAAAGTAGACAGTTTTCCTAGAAGTATACACAGGAATCTTCAAGGTTTCAATTGAGTCATTCAGAAAACGCCAGTCTAATCAGAATCACCTGTAAATAGAAACAGTATTCTCTTTATTTATCAGCTTCATACATATTCTGAGCTTTATAAACAGCAATTCTTAATGTTTGAATGCACATTCTTCCAAAATATGTCATCTAAAGTAGCCAGAATGGTAAACATTATCTGTACTCTCGTCATTACGCAGCATTCTATCCCTAATCTCCGTGATTGAACATGAACATAAAGAAAGAACGGCTCTATTTACCCGTATTTAAACTGTTTCTTACATGTCTCTCATCATTTCAGGGACTATCATGTGTATTTTAGGAGTTTTACCAAAAGTAGACAGTTTTCCCAGAAGTATACACATGAATCTTCAAGAGTTAAATTGTGCCATTCAGAAAACGCCAGGCAATTCGGCCTCAGTTGTAAATATAAAAAGTATTCTCTTCATTTATCAGCTTCATACCCATATTCTCAGCTTTTTAAACGGAAATTCTTAATGTTTGAAAGCACTTTCTTTGGACATACATCATCTAAGGTAGCCAGAATAGTAAACATTATCTGTACTCTCGCCATTACGCAGCATTCTATCTCTAATCTCCGTGATTGAACATGAACATAAAGACAGAACGGCACTATGTACCAGCATTTCAAGTGTTTCTGACAAGTTTCTAATCATTTCTCGGGACTATCATTGCGTATTTTAACCGTTTAACCAAAAGTAGACCGTTTTCCTAGAAGTATACACAGGAATCTTCAAGGTTTCAATTGAGTCATTCAGAAAACGCCAGTCTAATCAGAATCACCTGTAAATAGAAACAGTATTCTCTTTATTTATCAGCTTCATACATATTCTGAGCTTTATAAACAGCAATTCTTCATGTTTGAAAGCGCTTTCCTTGGAAAAACAACATCTAGAGTAGCCGCAATTGTAAACTTCATCCTTACTCTCTTCAGTTGAAAGTTTGTTACCTCTAATCTCAGTGATTGATCTAGGCCATAAAGATAGCACGGCTCTATTATGCAGCATTTCAAGTGTTTCTTACATGTTTCTAGTCACTTCCTGGGACTATCCTAGTGTATTTTAAGAGTTTTACCAAAATTAGACATTTTTCCAGAAGTAGATACATGAATCTTCAGGATGTAAACTATGTCATTAAGAAAATGCCAGGCAATTCAGCCTCAATTGTAAATATAAACAGTGTTCTCTTCATTGATCAGCCTCATACACATTTTCTGAGCTTTAAAAACAACAATTCCTCATGTTGGAAGCACTTTCTTTGGAAAAACACCATCTAGAGTAGCCGGAATTGTGAACATTATCATTACTCTCTTTATTTGAGAGTTTTCTACCTCTAATCTCAGTGATTGAACTAAGGCATCAGGATAGAACAGCTCAATTTACCCGTATTTAAACTGTTTCTTACATGTTTCTAATCATTTCTGGGACTATCATTGTGTATTGTAAGAGTTTTACCAAAAGTAGACAGTTTTCGCAGAAGTATACACAGGAATCTTAAAGGTTTCAATTGAGTCATTCAGAAAACGCCAGTCTAATCAGAATCACCTGTAAATAGAAACAGTATTCTCTTTATTTATCAGCTTCATACATATTCTGATCGTTTTAAACCGCAATTCTTAATGTTTGAAAGCACTTTCCTTGGAAAAACAACATCTAGAGTAGCCGCAATTGTAAACTTCATCCTTACTCTCCTCAGTTGAGAGTTTTTTACCTCTAATCTCAGTGATTGAACTACCTCATAAAGATAGCACGGCTCTGTTATACAGCATTTCAAGTGTTTCTTACATGTTTCTTGTCACTTCCCGGGACTATCCTAGTGTATTTTAAGAGTTTTAACCAAAATTAGACATTTTTCCAAAAGTAGATACATGAATCTTCAGGATGTAAACTATGTCATTAAGAAAATGCCAGGCAATTCAGCCTCAATTGTAAATATAAACAGTGTTCTCTTCATTGATCAGCCTCATACACATACTCTGAGCTTTAAAAACAACAATTCCTCATGTTGGAAGCACTTTCTTTGGAAAAACACCATCTAGAGTAGCCGGAATTTTAAACATTATCATTACTGTCTTTATTTGAGAGTTTTCTACCTCTAATCTCAGTGATTGAACTAAGGCATCAAGATAGAACGGCTCAATTTACCCGTATTTAAACTGTTTCTTACATGTCTCTAATCATTTCTGGGACTATCATTGTGTATTGTAAGAGTTTTACCAAAAGTAGACAGTTTTCCCAGAAGTATACACAGGAATCTTCAAGGTTTCAATTGAGTCATTAAGAAAATGCCAGTCTAATCAGAATCACCTGTAAATAGAAACAGTATTCTCTTTATTAATCAGCTTCATACATATTCTGATCGTTATAAACCGCAATTTTTAATGTTTGAAAGCACTTTCCTTCGAAAAACAACATCTAGAGTAGCCGCAATTGTAAACTTCATCCTTACTCTCTTCAGTTGAAAGTTTGTTACCTCTAATCTCAGTGATTGATCTAGGCCATAAAGATAGCACGGCTCTATTATGCAGCATTTCAAGTGTTTCTTACATGTTTCTAGTCACTTCCTGGGACTATCCTAGTGTATTTTAAGAGTTTTACCAAAATTAGACATTTTTCCAGAAGTAGATACATGAATCTTCAGGATGTAAACTATGTCATTAAGAAAATGCCAGGCAATTCAGCCTCAATTGCAAATATAAACAGTGTTCTCTTCATTGATCAGCCTCATACACATATTCTGAGCTTTAAAAACAACAATTCCTCACGTTGGAAGCACTTGCTTTGGAAAACACCATCTAGAGTAGCCGGAATTGTAAATATTATCATTACACTCTTCATTTGAGAGTTTTCTACCTCTAATCTCGGTGATTGAACTAGGCCATCAGGTTAGAACGGCTCTATTTACCCGTATTTAAACTGTTTCTTACATGTCTCTCATCATTTCTGGGACTATCATGTGTATTGTAAGAGTTCTACCAAAAGTAGATAGTTTTCCCAGAAGAATACACATGAATCTTCAAGAGTTAAATTGTGCCATTCAGAAAACGCCATGCAATTCAGCCTAGTTGTAAATATAAAAAGTATTCTCTTCATATATCAGCTTCATACCCATATTCTCAGCTTTTTAAACGGAAATTCTTAATGTTTGAAAGCACTTTCTTCGGAAATACATCATCTAAAGTAGCCAGAATGGTAAACATTATCTGTACTCTCGTCATTAAGCAGCATTCTATCTCTAATCTCCATGATTGAACATGAACATAAAGATAGAACGACTCTATGTACCAGCATTTCAAGTGTTTCTTACAATTTTCTAATAATTTCTCGGGACTATCATGGTGTATATTAAGCGTTTAACCAAAAGTGGACAGTATTCCTAAAAGTATACTCAGGAATCTTCAAGGTTTCAATTGAGTCATTCAGAAAACGCCAGTCTAATCAGAATCACCTGTACATATAAACAGTATTCTCTTTATTTATCAGCTTCCTACATATTCTGAGCTATATAAACAGCAATTCTTAATGTTTGAAAGCACATTCTTCCAAAATATGTCATCTAAAGTAGCCAGAATGGTAAACATTATCTGTACTCTCATCATTACGCAGCATTCTATCTCTAGTCTCCGTGATTGAACATGAACATAAAGATAGAACAGCTCTATGTACCAGCATTTCAAGTGTTTCTTACAAGTTTCTAATCATTTCTATGGACTATCAGGGTGTATGTTCAGCGTTTAACCAAAAGTAGACAGTTTTCCTAGAAGTATACACAGGAAACTTCAAAGATTCAATTGAGTCATTCAGAAAACGCCAGTCTAATCAGAATCACCTGTAAATAAAACAGTATTCTCTTCATTGATCAGCCTCATACACATATTCTGAGCTTTAAAAACAACAATTCCTCATGTTCGAAGCACTTTCCTTGGATAAACACCATCTAGAGTAGCCGGAATTGTAAATATTATCATTACATTCTTCATTTGAGAGTTTTCTACATGTCTCTCATCATTTCTGGGACTATCATGTGTATTGTAAGAGTTTTACCAAAAGTAGACAGTTTTCCCAGAAGAATACACATGAATCTTCAAGAGTTAAATTTTGCCATTCAGAAAACGCCATGCAATTCAGCCTAGTTGTAAATATAAAAAGTATTCTCTTCATATATCAGCTTCATACCCATATTCTCAGCTTTTTATACGGAAATTCTTAATGTTTGAAAGCACTTTCTTCGGAAATACATCATCTAAAGTAGCCAGAATGGTAAACATTATCTGTACTCTCGTCATTACGCAGCAATCTATCTCTAATCTCCGTGATTGAACATGAACATAAAGCTAGAACGGCTCTATGTACCAGCATTTCAAGTGTTTCTTACAAGTTTCTAATCATTTCTATGGACTATCAGGGTGTATGTTCAGCGTTTAAACAAAAGTAGACAGTTTTCATAAAAGTATACACAGGAATCTTCAAGGTTTCAATTGAGTCATTCAGAAAACGACAGTCTAATCAGAATCACCTGTAAATAGAAATAGTATTCTCTTCATTGATCAGCCTCATACACATATTCTGAGCTTTAAAAACAACAATTCCTCATGTTGGAAGCACTTTCCTTGGATAAACACCATCTAGAGTAGCCGGAATTGAAAATATTATCATTACTCTCTTCATTTGAGAGTTTTCTACCTCTAATCTCGGTGATTGAACTAGGCCATCAGGTTAGAACGGCTCTATTTACCCGTATTTAAACTGTTTCTTACATGTCTCTCATCATTTCTGGGACTATCATGTGTATTGTAAGAGTTCTACCAAAAGTAGATAGTTTTCCCAGAAGAATACACATGAATCTTCAAGAGTTAAATTGTGCCATTCAGAAAACGCCATGCAATTCAGCCTAGTTGTAAATATAAAAAGTATTCTCTTCATATATCAGCTTCATACCCATATTCTCAGCTTTTTAAACGGAAATTCTTAATGTTTGAAAGCACTTTCTTCGGAAATACATCATCTAAAGTAGCCAGAATGGTAAACATTATCTGTACTCTCGTCATTAAGCAGCATTCTATCTCTAATCTCCATGATTGAACATGAACATAAAGATAGAACGGCTCTATGTACCAGCATTTCAAGTGTTTCTTACAATTTTCTAATAATTTCTCGGGACTATCATGGTGTATATTAAGCGTTTAACCAAAAGTGGACAGTATTCCTAAAAGTATACTCAGGAATCTTCAAGGTTTCAATTGAGTCATTCAGAAAACGCCAGTCTAATCAGAATCACCTGTACATATAAACAGTATTCTCTTTATTTATCAGCTTCCTACATATTCTGAGCTATATAAACAGCAATTCTTAATGTTTGAAAGCACATTCTTCCAAAATATGTCATCTAAAGTAGCCAGAATGGTAAACATTATCTGTACTCTCATCATTACGCAGCATTCTATCTCTAGTCTCCGTGATTGAACATGAACATAAAGATAGAACAGCTCTATGTACCAGCATTTCAAGTGTTTCTTACAAGTTTCTAATCATTTCTATGGACTATCAGGGTGTATGTTCAGCGTTTAACCAAAAGTAGACAGTTTTCCTAGAAGTATACACAGGAAACTTCAAAGATTCAATTGAGTCATTCAGAAAACGCCAGTCTAATCAGAATCACCTGTAAATAAAACAGTATTCTCTTCATTGATCAGCCTCATACACATATTCTGAGCTTTAAAAACAACAATTCCTCATGTTCGAAGCACTTTCCTTGGATAAACACCATCTAGAGTAGCCGGAATTGTAAATATTATCATTACATTCTTCATTTGAGAGTTTTCTACATGTCTCTCATCATTTCTGGGACTATCATGTGTATTGTAAGAGTTTTACCAAAAGTAGACAGTTTTCCCAGAAGAATACACATGAATCTTCAAGAGTTAAATTTTGCCATTCAGAAAACGCCATGCAATTCAGCCTAGTTGTAAATATAAAAAGTATTCTCTTCATATATCAGCTTCATACCCATATTCTCAGCTTTTTATACGGAAATTCTTAATGTTTGAAAGCACTTTCTTCGGAAATACATCATCTAAAGTAGCCAGAATGGTAAACATTATCTGTACTCTCGTCATTACGCAGCAATCTATCTCTAATCTCCGTGATTGAACATGAACATAAAGCTAGAACGGCTCTATGTACCAGCATTTCAAGTGTTTCTTACAAGTTTCTAATCATTTCTATGGACTATCAGGGTGTATGTTCAGCGTTTAAACAAAAGTAGACAGTTTTCATAAAAGTATACACAGGAATCTTCAAGGTTTCAATTGAGTCATTCAGAAAACGACAGTCTAATCAGAATCACCTGTAAATAGAAATAGTATTCTCTTCATTGATCAGCCTCATACACATATTCTGAGCTTTAAAAACAACAATTCCTCATGTTGGAAGCACTTTCCTTGGATAAACACCATCTAGAGTAGCCGGAATTGAAAATATTATCATTACTCTCTTCATTTGAGAGTTTTCTACCTCTAATCTCGGTGATTGAACTAGGCCATCAGGTTAGAACGGCTCTATTTACCCGTATTTAAACTGTTTCTTACATGTCTCTCATCATTTCTGGGACTATCATGTGTATTGTAAGAGTTTTACCAAAAGTAGATAGTTTTCCCAGAAGAATACACATGAATCTTCAAGAGTTAAATTGTGCCATTCAGAAAACGCCATGCAATTCAGCCTGGTTGTAAATATAAAAAGTATTCTCTTCATATATCAGCTTCATACCCATATTCTCAGCTTTTTAAACGGAAATTCTTAATGTTTGAAAGCACTTTCTTCGGAAATACATCATCTAAAGTAGCCAGAATGGTAAACATTATCTGTACTCTCATCATTACGCAGCATTCTATCTCTAGTCTCCGTGATTGAACATGAACATAAAGATAGAACGGCTCTATGTACCAGCATTTCAAGTGTTTCTTACAAGTTTCTAATCACTTCTCGGCACTATCATTGCGTATGTTAAGCGTTTTACCAAAAGTAGACAGTTTTCCTAGAAGTATACACAGGAATCTTCAAGGTTTCAATTGAGTCATTCAGAAAACGCCAGTCTAATCAGAATCACCTGTACATATAAACAGTATTCTCTTTATTTATCAGCTTCCTACATATTCTCAGCTTTATAAACAGCAATTCTTAATGTTTGAAAGCACATTTTTCAAAAATATGTCATCTAAAGTAGCCAGAATGGTAAACATCATCTGTACTCTCGTCATTACACAGCATTCTATCTCTAATATCCGTGATTGAACATGAACATAAAGATAGAACGGCTCTATGTACCAGCATTTCAAGTGTTTCTTACAAATTTCTAATAATTTCTATGGACTATCAGGGTGTATGTTCAGCGTTTAAACAAAAGTAGACAGTTTTCATAAAAGTATACACAGGAATCTTCAAGGTTTCAATTGAGTCATTCAGAAAACGACAGTCTAATCAGAATCACCTGTACATATAAACAGGATTCTCTTTATTTATCAGCTTCCTACATATTCTGAGCTTTATAAACAGCAATTCTTAATGTTTGAAGCACATTCTTCCAAAATATGTCATCTATAGTACCCAGAATTGTAAACATGATCTGTACTCTCCTCATTACGCAGCATTCTATCTCTAATCTCTGTGATTGAACATGAACATAAAGATAGAACGGCTCTATGTACCAGCATTTCAAGTGTTTCTTACAAGTTTCTAATCATTTCTATGGACTATCAGGGTGTATGTTCAGCGTTTAACCAAAAGTAGACAGTTTTCCTAGAAGTATACACAGGAAACTCAAAGTTTCAATTGAGTCATTCTGAAAACGCCAGTCTAATCAGAATCACCTGTAAATAGAAACATTATTCTATTCATTGATCAGCCTCATACACATATTCTGAGCTTTAAAAACAACAATTCCTCATGTTGGAAGCACTTTCCTTGGATAAACACCATCTAGAGTAGCCAGAATTGTAAATATTATCATTACTCTCTTCATTTGAGAGTTTTCTACCTCTAATCTCAGTGATTGAACTAGGCCATCAGGTTAGAACGGCTCTATTTACCCGTATTTAAACTGTTTCTTACATGTCTCTCATCATTTCTGGGACTATCATATGTATTGTAAGAGTTTTACCAAAAGTAGACAGTTTTCCCAGAAGAATACACATGAATCTTCAAGAGTTAAATTGTGCCACTCAGAAAACGCCATGCAATTCAGCCTAGTTGTAAATAGGAAAAGTATTCTCTTCATATATCAGCTTCATACCCATATTCTCAGCTTTTTAAACGGAAATTCTTAATGTTTGAAAGCACTTTCTTCGGAAATACATCATCTAAAGTAGCCAGAATGGTAAACATTATCTGTACTCTCGTCATTACGCAGCAATCTATCTCTAATCTCCGTGATTGAACATGAACATAAAGCTAGAACGGCTCTATGTACCAGCATTTCAAGAGTTTCTTACAAGTTTCTAATCATTTGTCAGGACTATTATTGCGTATGTTAAGCGTTTAACCAAAAGTAGACAGTTTTCCGAGAAGTATACACATGAATCTTCAAAGTTTCAATTGAGTCATTCAGAAAACGCCAGTGTAATCAGAATCACCTGTACATATAAACAGTATTCTCTTTATCAGCTTCCTAAATATTCTGAGCTTTATAAACAGCAATTCTTAATGTTTGAAAGCACATTTTTCAAAAATATGTCATCTAAAGTAGCCAGAATGGTAAACATTATCTGTACTCTCGTCATTACACAGCATTCTATCTCTAATCTCCGTGAATGAACATGAACATAAAGATAGGACGGCTCTATGTACTAGCATTTCAAGTGTTTCTTACAAGTTTCTAATCATTTCTCGGGACTATCATGGTGTATGTTAAGCGTTTAACCAAAAGTAGACAGTTTTCCGAGAAGTATACACAGGAATCTTCAAGGTTTCAAATGAGTCATTCAGAAAATGCCAGTCTAATCAGAATCACCTGTAAATATAAAAAGTATTCTCTTTATTTATCAGCTTCCTACATATTCTGAGCTTTATAAACAGCAATTCTTAATGTTTGAAAGCACATTATTTGGAAATATGTCATCTAAAGTAGCCAGAATGGTAAACATTATCTGTACTCTCGTCATTACACAGCATTCTATCTCTAATCTCCGTGATTGAACATGAATATAAAGATAGAACGGCTCTATGTACCAGCATTTCAAGTGTTTCTTACAAGTTTCTAATCATTTCTATGGACTATCAGGGTGTATGTTCAACGTTTAACCAAAAGTAGACAGTTTTCCTAAAAGTATACACAGGAATCTTCAAGGTTTCAATTGAGTCATTCAGAAAACGCCAGTCTAATCAGAATCACCTGTACATATAAACAGTATTCTCTTTATTTATCAGCTTCCTACATATTCTGAGCTTTATAAACAGCAATTCTTAATGTTTGAAAGGACATTATTTGGAAATATGTCATCTAAGGTAGCCAGAATGGTAAACATTATCTGTACTCTCGTCATTACACAGCATTCTATCTCTAGTCTCCGTGATTGAACATGAACATAAAGATAGAACGGCTCTATGTACCAGCATTTCAAGTGTTTCTTACAAGTTTCTAATCATTTCTCGGCACTATCATTGCGTATGTTAAGCGTTTTACCAAAAGTAGACAGTTTTCCTAGAAGTATACACAGGAAACTTCAAAGTTTCAATTGAGTCATTCAGAAAACGCCAGTCTAATCAGAATCACCTGTAAATAGAAACAGTATTCTCTTCATTGATCAGCCTCATACACATATTCTGAGCTTTAAAAACAACCATTCCTCATGTTGGAAGCACTTTCCTTGGATAAACACCATCTAGAGTAGCCGGAATTGTAAATATTATCATTACTCTCTTCATTTGAGAGTTTTCTACCTCTAATCTCGGTGATTGAACTAGGCCATCAGGTTAGAACGGCTCTATTTACCCGTATTTAAACTGTTTCTTACATGTATCTCATCATTTCTGGGACTATCATGTGTATTGTAAGAGTTTTACCAAAAGTAGACAGTTTTCCCAGAAGAATACACATGAATCTTCAAGAGTTAAATTGTGCCATTCAGAAAACGCCATGCAATTCAGCCTAGTTGTAAATATAAAAAGTATTCTCTTCATATATCAGCTTCATACCCATATTCTCAGCTTTTTAAACGGAAATTCTTAATGTTTGAAAGCACTTTCTTCGGAAATACATCATCTAAAGTAGCCAGAATGGTAAACATTATCTGTACTCTCGTCATTACGCAGCAATCTATCTCTAATCTCCGTGATTGAACATGAACATAAAGCTAGAACGGCTCTATGTACCAGCACTTCAAGTGTTTCTTACAATTTTCTAATAATTTCTCGGGACTATCATGGTGTATATTAAGCGTTTAACCAAAAGTAGACAGTATTCCTAAAAGTATACTCAGGAATCTTCAAGGTTTCAATTGAGTCATTCAGAAAACGCCAGTCTAATCAGAATCACCTGTACATATAAACAGTATTCTCTTCATTTATCAGCTTCCTACATATTCTGAGCTATATAAACAGCAATTCTTAATGTTTGAAAGCACATTCTTCCAAAATATGTCATCTAAAGTAGCCAGAATGGTAAACATTATCTGTACTCTCGTCATTACACAGCATTCTATCTCTAATCTCCGTGATTGAACATGAACATAAAGATAGAACGGCTGTATGTACCAGCATTTCAAGTGTTTCTTACAAGTTTCTAATCATTTCTATGGACTCTCAGGGTGTATGTTAAGCGTTTAACCAAAAGTAGACAGTTTTCCTAGAAGTATACACAGGAAACTTCAAAGTTTCAATTGAGTCATTCAGAAAACGCCAGTCTAATCAGAATCACCTGTAAATAGAAACAGTATTCTATTCATTGATCAGCCTCATACACATATTCTGAGCTTTAAAAACAACAATTCCTCATGTTGGAAGCACTTTCCTTGGATAAACACCATCTAGAGTAGCCGGAATTGTAAATATTATCATTACTCACTTCATTTGAGAGTTTTCTACCTCTAATCTCGGTGATTGAACTAGGCCATCAGGTTAGAACGGCTCTATTTACCCGTATTTAAACTGTTTCTTACATGTCTCTCATCATTTCTGGGACTATCATGTGTATTGTAAGAGTTTTACCAAAAGTAGACAGTTTTCCCAGAAGAATACACATGAATCTTCAAGAGTTAAATTGTGCCATTCAGAAAACGCCATGCAATTCAGCCTAGTTGTAAATAGGAAAAGTATTCTCTTCATATATCAGCTTCATACCCATATTCTCAGCTTTTTAAACAGAAATTCTTAATGTTTGAAAGCACTTTCTTCGGAAATACATCATCTAAAGTAGCCAGAATGGTAAACATTATCTGTACTCTCGTCATTACACAGCATTCTATCTCTAATCTTCGTGATTGAACATGAACATAAAGATAGAACGGCTGTATGTACCAGCATTTCAAGTGTTTCTTACAAGTTTCTAATCATTTCTATGGACTCTCAGGGTGTATGTTAAGCGTTTAACCAAAAGTAGACAGTTTTCCTAGAAGTATACACAGGAAACTTCAAAGTTTCAATTGAGTCATTCAGAAAACGCCAGTCTAATCAGAATCACCTGTAAATAGAAACAGTATTCTATTCATTGATCAGCCTCATACACATATTCTGAGCTTTAAAAACAACAATTCCTCATGTTGGAAGCACTTTCCTTGGATAAACACCATCTAGAGTAGCCGGAATTGTAAATATTATCATTACTCACTTCATTTGAGAGTTTTCTACCTCTAATCTCGGTGATTGAACTAGGCCATCAGGTTAGAACGGCTCTATTTACCCGTATTTAAACTGTTTCTTACATGTCTCTCATCATTTCTGGGACTATCATATGTATTGTAAGAGTTTTACCAAAAGTAGACAGTTTTCCCAGAAGAATACACATGAATCTTCAAGAGTTAAATTGTGCCATTCAGAAAACGCCATGCAATTCAGCCTAGTTGTAAATATAAAAACTATTCTCTTCATATATCAGCTTCATACCCATATTCTCAGCTTTTTAAACAGAAATTCTTAATGTTTGAAAGCACTTTCTTCGGAAATACATCATCTAAAGTAGCCAGAATGGTAAACATTATCTGTACTCTCGTCATTACGCAGCAATCTATCTCTAATCTCCGTGATTGAACATGAACATAAAGCTAGAACGGCTCTATGTACCAGCATTTCAAGAGTTTCTTACAAGTTTCTAATCATTTCTCAGGACTATTATTGCGTATGTTAAGCGTTTAACCAAAAGTAGACAGTTTTCCGAGAATTATACACATGAATCTTCAAAGTTTCAATTGAGTCATTCAGAAAACGCCAGTCTAATCAGAATCACCTGTACATATAAACAGTATTCTCTTTATCAGCTTCCTACATATTCTCAGCTTTATAAACAGCAATTCTTAATGTTTGAAAGCACATTTTTCAAAAATATGTCATCTAAAGTAGCCAGAATGGTAAACATTATCTGTACTCTCGTCATTACACAGCATTCTATCTCTAATCTCCGTGATTGAACATGAACATAAAGATAGGACGGCTCTATGTACTAGCATTTCAAGTGTTTCTTACAAGTTTCTAATCATTTCTCGGGACTATCATGGTGTATGTTAAGCGTTTAACCAAAAGTAGACAGTTTTCCGAGAAGTATACACAGGAATCTTCAAGGTTTCAAATGAGTCATTCAGAAAATGCCAGTCTAATCAGAATCACCTGTAAATATAAAAAGTATTCTCTTTATTTATCAGCTTCCTACATATTCTGAGCTTTATAAACAGCAATTCTTAATGTTTGAAAGCACATTATTTGGAAATATGTCATCTAAATAGCCAGAATGGTAAACATTATCTGTACTCTCGTCATTACACAGCATTCTATCTCTAATCTCCGTGATTGAACATGAATATAAAGATAGAACGGCTCTATGTACCAGCATTTCAAGTGTTTCTTACAATTTTCTAATAATTTCTCGGGACTATCATGGTGTATATTAAGCGTTTAACCAAAAGTAGACAGTATTCCTAAAAGTATACTCAGGAATCTTCAAGGTTTCAATTGAGTCATTCAGAAAACGCCAGTCTAATCAGAATCACCTGTACATATAAACAGTATTCTCTTTATTTATCAGCTTCCTACATATTCTGAGCTTTATAAACAGCAATTCTTAATGTTTGAAAGCACATTATTTGGAAATATGTCATCTAAAGTAGCCAGAATGGTAAACATTATCTGTACTCTCGTCATTACGCAGCATTCTATCTCTAGTCTCCGTGATTGAACATGAACATAAAGATAGAACGGCTCTATGTACCAGCATTTCAAGTGTTTCTTACAAGTTTCTAATCATTTCTATGGACTATCAGGGTGTATGTTCAACGTTTAACCAAAAGTAGACAGTTTTCCTAAAAGTATACTCAGGAATCTTCAAGGTTTCAATTGAGTCATTCAGAAAACGCCAGTCTAATCAGAATCACCTGTACATATAAACAGTATTCTCTTTATTTATCAGCTTCCTACATATTCTGAGCTTTATAAACAGCAATTCTTAATGTTTGAAAGGACATTATTTGGAAATATGTCATCTAAGGTAGCCAGAATGGTAAACATTATCTGTACTCTCGTCATTACACAGCATTCTATCTCTAGTCTCCGTGATTGAACATGAACATAAAGATAGAACGGCTCTATGTACCAGCATTTCAAGTGTTTCTTACAAGTTTCTAATCATTTCTCGGCACTATCATTGCGTATGTTAAGCGTTTTACCAAAAGTAGACAGTTTTCCCAGAAGAATACACATGAATCTTCAAGAGTTAAATTGTGCCATTCAGAAAACGCCATGCAATTCAGCCTAGTTGTAAATATAAAAAGTATTCTCTTCATATATCAGCTTCATACCCATATTCTCAGCTTTTTAAACGGAAATTCTTAATGTTTGAAAGCACTTTCTTCGGAAATACATCATCTAAAGTAGCCAGAATGGTAAACATTATCTGTACTCTCGTCATTACGCAGCAATCTATCTCTAATCTCCGTGATTGAACATGAACATAAAGCTAGAACGGCTCTATGTACCAGCACTTCAAGTGTTTCTTACAATTTTCTAATAATTTCTCGGGACTATCATGGTGTATATTAAGCGTTTAACCAAAAGTAGACAGTATTCCTAAAAGTATACTCAGGAATCTTCAAGGTTTCAATTGAGTCATTCAGAAAACGCCAGTCTAATCAGAATCACCTGTACATATAAACAGTATTCTCTTCATTTATCAGCTTCCTACATATTCTGAGCTATATAAACAGCAATTCTTAATGTTTGAAAGCACATTCTTCCAAAATATGTCATCTAAAGTAGCCAGAATGGTAAACATTATCTGTACTCTCGTCATTACACAGCATTCTATCTCTAATCTCCGTGATTGAACATGAACATAAAGATAGAACGGCTGTATGTACCAGCATTTCAAGTGTTTCTTACAAGTTTCTAATCATTTCTATGGACTCTCAGGGTGTATGTTAAGCGTTTAACCAAAAGTAGACAGTTTTCCTAGAAGTATACACAGGAAACTTCAAAGTTTCAATTGAGTCATTCAGAAAACGCCAGTCTAATCAGAATCACCTGTAAATAGAAACAGTATTCTATTCATTGATCAGCCTCATACACATATTCTGAGCTTTAAAAACAACAATTCCTCATGTTGGAAGCACTTTCCTTGGATAAACACCATCTAGAGTAGCCGGAATTGTAAATATTATCATTACTCACTTCATTTGAGAGTTTTCTACCTCTAATCTCGGTGATTGAACTAGGCCATCAGGTTAGAACGGCTCTATTTACCCGTATTTAAACTGTTTCTTACATGTCTCTCATCATTTCTGGGACTATCATGTGTATTGTAAGAGTTTTACCAAAAGTAGACAGTTTTCCCAGAAGAATACACATGAATCTTCAAGAGTTAAATTGTGCCATTCAGAAAACGCCATGCAATTCAGCCTAGTTGTAAATATAAAAACTATTCTCTTCATATATCAGCTTCATACCCATATTCTCAGCTTTTTAAACAGAAATTCTTAATGTTTGAAAGCACTTTCTTCGGAAATACATCATCTAAAGTAGCCAGAATGGTAAACATTATCTGTACTCTCGTCATTACACAGCATTCTATCTCTAATCTTCGTGATTGAACATGAACATAAAGATAGAACGGCTGTATGTACCAGCATTTCAAGTGTTTCTTACAAGTTTCTAATCATTTCTATGGACTCTCAGGGTGTATGTTAAGCGTTTAACCAAAAGTAGACAGTTTTCCTAGAAGTATACACAGGAAACTTCAAAGTTTCAATTGAGTCATTCAGAAAACGCCAGTCTAATCAGAATCACCTGTAAATAGAAACAGTATTCTATTCATTGATCAGCCTCATACACATATTCTGAGCTTTAAAAACAACAATTCCTCATGTTGGAAGCACTTTCCTTGGATAAACACCATCTAGAGTAGCCGGAATTGTAAATATTATCATTACTCACTTCATTTGAGAGTTTTCTACCTCTAATCTCGGTGATTGAACTAGGCCATCAGGTTAGAACGGCTCTATTTACCCGTATTTAAACTGTTTCTTACATGTCTCTCATCATTTCTGGGACTATCATATGTATTGTAAGAGTTTTACCAAAAGTAGACAGTTTTCCCAGAAGAATACACATGAATCTTCAAGAGTTAAATTGTGCCATTCAGAAAACGCCATGCAATTCAGCCTAGTTGTAAATATAAAAACTATTCTCTTCATATATCAGCTTCATACCCATATTCTCAGCTTTTTAAACAGAAATTCTTAATGTTTGAAAGCACTTTCTTCGGAAATACATCATCTAAAGTAGCCAGAATGGTAAACATTATCTGTACTCTCGTCATTACGCAGCAATCTATCTCTAATCTCCGTGATTGAACATGAACATAAAGCTAGAACGGCTCTATGTACCAGCATTTCAAGAGTTTCTTACAAGTTTCTAATCATTTCTCAGGACTATTATTGCGTATGTTAAGCGTTTAACCAAAAGTAGACAGTTTTCCGAGAATTATACACATGAATCTTCAAAGTTTCAATTGAGTCATTCAGAAAACGCCAGTCTAATCAGAATCACCTGTACATATAAACAGTATTCTCTTTATCAGCTTCCTACATATTCTCAGCTTTATAAACAGCAATTCTTAATGTTTGAAAGCACATTTTTCAAAAATATGTCATCTAAAGTAGCCAGAATGGTAAACATTATCTGTACTCTCGTCATTACACAGCATTCTATCTCTAATCTCCGTGATTGAACATGAACATAAAGATAGGACGGCTCTATGTACTAGCATTTCAAGTGTTTCTTACAAGTTTCTAATCATTTCTCGGGACTATCATGGTGTATGTTAAGCGTTTAACCAAAAGTAGACAGTTTTCCGAGAAGTATACACAGGAATCTTCAAGGTTTCAAATGAGTCATTCAGAAAATGCCAGTCTAATCAGAATCACCTGTAAATATAAAAAGTATTCTCTTTATTTATCAGCTTCCTACATATTCTGAGCTTTATAAACAGCAATTCTTAATGTTTGAAAGCACATTATTTGGAAATATGTCATCTAAATAGCCAGAATGGTAAACATTATCTGTACTCTCGTCATTACACAGCATTCTATCTCTAATCTCCGTGATTGAACATGAATATAAAGATAGAACGGCTCTATGTACCAGCATTTCAAGTGTTTCTTACAATTTTCTAATAATTTCTCGGGACTATCATGGTGTATATTAAGCGTTTAACCAAAAGTAGACAGTATTCCTAAAAGTATACTCAGGAATCTTCAAGGTTTCAATTGAGTCATTCAGAAAACGCCAGTCTAATCAGAATCACCTGTACATATAAACAGTATTCTCTTTATTTATCAGCTTCCTACATATTCTGAGCTTTATAAACAGCAATTCTTAATGTTTGAAAGCACATTATTTGGAAATATGTCATCTAAAGTAGCCAGAATGGTAAACATTATCTGTACTCTCGTCATTACGCAGCATTCTATCTCTAGTCTCCGTGATTGAACATGAACATAAAGATAGAACGGCTCTATGTACCAGCATTTCAAGTGTTTCTTACAAGTTTCTAATCATTTCTATGGACTATCAGGGTGTATGTTCAACGTTTAACCAAAAGTAGACAGTTTTCCTAAAAGTATACACAGAAATCTTCAAGGTTTCAATTGAGTCATTCAGAAAACGCCAGTCTAATCAGAATCACCTGTACATATAAACAGTATTCTCTTTATTTATCAGCTTCCTACATATTCTGAGCTTTATAAACAGCAATTCTTAATGTTTGAAAGGACATTATTTGGAAATATGTCATCTAAGGTAGCCAGAATGGTAAACATTATCTGTACTCTCGTCATTACACAGCATTCTATCTCTAGTCTCCGTGATTGAACATGAACATAAAGATAGAACGGCTCTATGTACCAGCATTTCAAGTGTTTCTTACAAGTTTCTAATCATTTCTCGGCACTATCATTGCGTATGTTAAGCGTTTTACCAAAAGTAGACAGTTTTCCCAGAAGAATACACATGAATCTTCAAGAGTTAAATTGTGCCATTCAGAAAACGCCATGCAATTCAGCCTAGTTGTAAATATAAAAAGTATTCTCTTCATATATCAGCTTCATACCCATATTCTCAGCTTTTTAAACGGAAATTCTTAATGTTTGAAAGCACTTTCTTCGGAAATACATCATCTAAAGTAGCCAGAATGGTAAACATTATCTGTACTCTCGTCATTACGCAGCAATCTATCTCTAATCTCCGTGATTGAACATGAACATAAAGCTAGAACGGCTCTATGTACCAGCACTTCAAGTGTTTCTTACAATTTTCTAATAATTTCTCGGGACTATCATGGTGTATATTAAGCGTTTAACCAAAAGTAGACAGTATTCCTAAAAGTATACTCAGGAATCTTCAAGGTTTCAATTGAGTCATTCAGAAAACGCCAGTCTAATCAGAATCACCTGTACATATAAACAGTATTCTCTTCATTTATCAGCTTCCTACATATTCTGAGCTATATAAACAGCAATTCTTAATGTTTGAAAGCACATTCTTCCAAAATATGTCATCTAAAGTAGCCAGAATGGTAAACATTATCTGTACTCTCGTCATTACACAGCATTCTATCTCTAATCTCCGTGATTGAACATGAACATAAAGATAGAACGGCTGTATGTACCAGCATTTCAAGTGTTTCTTACAAGTTTCTAATCATTTCTATGGACTCTCAGGGTGTATGTTAAGCGTTTAACCAAAAGTAGACAGTTTTCCTAGAAGTATACACAGGAAACTTCAAAGTTTCAATTGAGTCATTCAGAAAACGCCAGTCTAATCAGAATCACCTGTAAATAGAAACAGTATTCTATTCATTGATCAGCCTCATACACATATTCTGAGCTTTAAAAACAACAATTCCTCATGTTGGAAGCACTTTCCTTGGATAAACACCATCTAGAGTAGCCGGAATTGTAAATATTATCATTACTCACTTCATTTGAGAGTTTTCTACCTCTAATCTCGGTGATTGAACTAGGCCATCAGGTTAGAACGGCTCTATTTACCCGTATTTAAACTGTTTCTTACATGTCTCTCATCATTTCTGGGACTATCATGTGTATTGTAAGAGTTTTACCAAAAGTAGACAGTTTTCCCAGAAGAATACACATGAATCTTCAAGAGTTAAATTGTGCCATTCAGAAAACGCCATGCAATTCAGCCTAGTTGTAAATAGGAAAAGTATTCTCTTCATATATCAGCTTCATACCCATATTCTCAGCTTTTTAAACAGAAATTCTTAATGTTTGAAAGCACTTTCTTCGGAAATACATCATCTAAAGTAGCCAGAATGGTAAACATTATCTGTACTCTCGTCATTACACAGCATTCTATCTCTAATCTTCGTGATTGAACATGAACATAAAGATAGAACGGCTGTATGTACCAGCATTTCAAGTGTTTCTTACAAGTTTCTAATCATTTCTATGGACTCTCAGGGTGTATGTTAAGCGTTTAACCAAAAGTAGACAGTTTTCCTAGAAGTATACACAGGAAACTTCAAAGTTTCAATTGAGTCATTCAGAAAACGCCAGTCTAATCAGAATCACCTGTAAATAGAAACAGTATTCTATTCATTGATCAGCCTCATACACATATTCTGAGCTTTAAAAACAACAATTCCTCATGTTGGAAGCACTTTCCTTGGATAAACACCATCTAGAGTAGCCGGAATTGTAAATATTATCATTACTCACTTCATTTGAGAGTTTTCTACCTCTAATCTCGGTGATTGAACTAGGCCATCAGGTTAGAACGGCTCTATTTACCCGTATTTAAACTGTTTCTTACATGTCTCTCATCATTTCTGGGACTATCATATGTATTGTAAGAGTTTTACCAAAAGTAGACAGTTTTCCCAGAAGAATACACATGAATCTTCAAGAGTTAAATTGTGCCATTCAGAAAACGCCATGCAATTCAGCCTAGTTGTAAATATAAAAACTATTCTCTTCATATATCAGCTTCATACCCATATTCTCAGCTTTTTAAACAGAAATTCTTAATGTTTGAAAGCACTTTCTTCGGAAATACATCATCTAAAGTAGCCAGAATGGTAAACATTATCTGTACTCTCGTCATTACGCAGCAATCTATCTCTAATCTCCGTGATTGAACATGAACATAAAGCTAGAACGGCTCTATGTACCAGCATTTCAAGAGTTTCTTACAAGTTTCTAATCATTTCTCAGGACTATTATTGCGTATGTTAAGCGTTTAACCAAAAGTAGACAGTTTTCCGAGAATTATACACATGAATCTTCAAAGTTTCAATTGAGTCATTCAGAAAACGCCAGTCTAATCAGAATCACCTGTACATATAAACAGTATTCTCTTTATCAGCTTCCTACATATTCTCAGCTTTATAAACAGCAATTCTTAATGTTTGAAAGCACATTTTTCAAAAATATGTCATCTAAAGTAGCCAGAATGGTAAACATTATCTGTACTCTCGTCATTACACAGCATTCTATCTCTAATCTCCGTGATTGAACATGAACATAAAGATAGGACGGCTCTATGTACTAGCATTTCAAGTGTTTCTTACAAGTTTCTAATCATTTCTCGGGACTATCATGGTGTATGTTAAGCGTTTAACCAAAAGTAGACAGTTTTCCGAGAAGTATACACAGGAATCTTCAAGGTTTCAAATGAGTCATTCAGAAAATGCCAGTCTAATCAGAATCACCTGTAAATATAAAAAGTATTCTCTTTATTTATCAGCTTCCTACATATTCTGAGCTTTATAAACAGCAATTCTTAATGTTTGAAAGCACATTATTTGGAAATATGTCATCTAAATAGCCAGAATGGTAAACATTATCTGTACTCTCGTCATTACACAGCATTCTATCTCTAATCTCCGTGATTGAACATGAATATAAAGATAGAACGGCTCTATGTACCAGCATTTCAAGTGTTTCTTACAATTTTCTAATAATTTCTCGGGACTATCATGGTGTATATTAAGCGTTTAACCAAAAGTAGACAGTATTCCTAAAAGTATACTCAGGAATCTTCAAGGTTTCAATTGAGTCATTCAGAAAACGCCAGTCTAATCAGAATCACCTGTACATATAAACAGTATTCTCTTTATTTATCAGCTTCCTACATATTCTGAGCTTTATAAACAGCAATTCTTAATGTTTGAAAGCACATTATTTGGAAATATGTCATCTAAAGTAGCCAGAATGGTAAACATTATCTGTACTCTCGTCATTACGCAGCATTCTATCTCTAGTCTCCGTGATTGAACATGAACATAAAGATAGAACGGCTCTATGTACCAGCATTTCAAGTGTTTCTTACAAGTTTCTAATCATTTCTATGGACTATCAGGGTGTATGTTCAACGTTTAACCAAAAGTAGACAGTTTTCCTAAAAGTATACACAGAAATCTTCAAGGTTTCAATTGAGTCATTCAGAAAACGCCAGTCTAATCAGAATCACCTGTACATATAAACAGTATTCTCTTTATTTATCAGCTTCCTACATATTCTGAGCTTTATAAACAGCAATTCTTAATGTTTGAAAGGACATTATTTGGAAATATGTCATCTAAGGTAGCCAGAATGGTAAACATTATCTGTACTCTCGTCATTACACAGCATTCTATCTCTAGTCTCCGTGATTGAACATGAACATAAAGATAGAACGGCTCTATGTACCAGCATTTCAAGTGTTTCTTACAAGTTTCTAATCATTTCTCGGCACTATCATTGCGTATGTTAAGCGTTTTACCAAAAGTAGACAGTTTTCCCAGAAGAATACACATGAATCTTCAAGAGTTAAATTGTGCCATTCAGAAAACGCCATGCAATTCAGCCTAGTTGTAAATATAAAAAGTATTCTCTTCATATATCAGCTTCATACCCATATTCTCAGCTTTTTAAACGGAAATTCTTAATGTTTGAAAGCACTTTCTTCGGAAATACATCATCTAAAGTAGCCAGAATGGTAAACATTATCTGTACTCTCGTCATTACGCAGCAATCTATCTCTAATCTCCGTGATTGAACATGAACATAAAGCTAGAACGGCTCTATGTACCAGCACTTCAAGTGTTTCTTACAATTTTCTAATAATTTCTCGGGACTATCATGGTGTATATTAAGCGTTTAACCAAAAGTAGACAGTATTCCTAAAAGTATACTCAGGAATCTTCAAGGTTTCAATTGAGTCATTCAGAAAACGCCAGTCTAATCAGAATCACCTGTACATATAAACAGTATTCTCTTCATTTATCAGCTTCCTACATATTCTGAGCTATATAAACAGCAATTCTTAATGTTTGAAAGCACATTCTTCCAAAATATGTCATCTAAAGTAGCCAGAATGGTAAACATTATCTGTACACTCGTCATTACACAGCATTCTATCTCTAATCTCCGTGATTGAACATGAACATAAAGATAGAACGGCTGTATGTACCAGCATTTCAAGTGTTTCTTACAAGTTTCTAATCATTTCTATGGACTCTCAGGGTGTATGTTAAGCGTTTAACCAAAAGTAGACAGTTTTCCTAGAAGTATACACAGGAAACTTCAAAGTTTCAATTGAGTCATTCAGAAAACGCCAGTCTAATCAGAATCACCTGTAAATAGAAACAGTATTCTATTCATTGATCAGCCTCATACACATATTCTGAGCTTTAAAAACAACAATTCCTCATGTTGGAAGCACTTTCCTTGGATAAACACCATCTAGAGTAGCCGGAATTGTAAATATTATCATTACTCACTTCATTTGAGAGTTTTCTACCTCTAATCTCGGTGATTGAACTAGGCCATCAGGTTAGAACGGCTCTATTTACCCGTATTTAAACTGTTTCTTACATGTCTCTCATCATTTCTGGGACTATCATATGTATTGTAAGAGTTTTACCAAAAGTAGACAGTTTTCCCAGAAGAATACACATGAATCTTCAAGAGTTAAATTGTGCCATTCAGAAAACGCCATGCAATTCAGCCTAGTTGTAAATATAAAAACTATTCTCTTCATATATCAGCTTCATACCCATATTCTCAGCTTTTTAAACAGAAATTCTTAATGTTTGAAAGCACTTTCTTCGGAAATACATCATCTAAAGTAGCCAGAATGGTAAACATTATCTGTACTCTCGTCATTACGCAGCAATCTATCTCTAATCTCCGTGATTGAACATGAACATAAAGCTAGAACGGCTCTATGTACCAGCATTTCAAGAGTTTCTTACAAGTTTCTAATCATTTCTCAGGACTATTATTGCGTATGTTAAGCGTTTAACCAAAAGTAGACAGTTTTCCGAGAATTATACACATGAATCTTCAAAGTTTCAATTGAGTCATTCAGAAAAAGCCAGTCTAATCAGAATCACCTGTACATATAAACAGTATTCTCTTTATCAGCTTCCTACATATTCTCAGCTTTATAAACAGCAATTCTTAATGTTTGAAAGCACATTTTTCAAAAATATGTCATCTAAAGTAGCCAGAATGGTAAACATTATCTGTACTCTCGTCATTACACAGCATTCTATCTCTAATCTCCGTGATTGAACATGAACATAAAGATAGGACGGCTCTATGTACCAGCATTTCAAGTGTTTCTTACAATTTTCTAATAATTTCTCGGGACTATCATGGTGTATATTAAGCGTTTAACCAAAAGTAGACAGTATTCCTAAAAGTATACTCAGGAATCTTCAAGGTTTCAATTGAGTCATTCAGAAAACGCCAGTCTAATCAGAATCACCTGTACATATAAACAGTATTCTCTTTATTTATCAGCTTCCTACATATTCTGAGCTTTATAAACAGCAATTCTTAATGTTTGAAAGCACATTATTTGGAAATATGTCATCTAAAGTAGCCAGAATGGTAAACATTATCTGTACTCTCGTCATTACGCAGCATTCTATCTCTAGTCTCCGTGATTGAACATGAACATAAAGATAGAACGGCTCTATGTACCAGCATTTCAAGTGTTTCTTACAAGTTTCTAATCATTTCTATGGACTATCAGGGTGTATGTTCAACGTTTAACCAAAAGTAGACAGTTTTCCTAAAAGTATACACAGAAATCTTCAAGGTTTCAATTGAGTCATTCAGAAAACGCCAGTCTAATCAGAATCACCTGTACATATAAACAGTATTCTCTTTATTTATCAGCTTCCTACATATTCTGAGCTTTATAAACAGCAATTCTTAATGTTTGAAAGGACATTATTTGGAAATATGTCATCTAAGGTAGCCAGAATGGTAAACATTATCTGTACTCTCGTCATTACACAGCATTCTATCTCTAGTCTCCGTGATTGAACATGAACATAAAGATAGAACGGCTCTATGTACCAGCATTTCAAGTGTTTCTTACAAGTTTCTAATCATTTCTCGGCACTATCATTGCGTATGTTAAGCGTTTTACCAAAAGTAGACAGTTTTCCCAGAAGAATACACATGAATCTTCAAGAGTTAAATTGTGCCATTCAGAAAACGCCATGCAATTCAGCCTAGTTGTAAATATAAAAAGTATTCTCTTCATATATCAGCTTCATACCCATATTCTCAGCTTTTTAAACGGAAATTCTTAATGTTTGAAAGCACTTTCTTCGGAAATACATCATCTAAAGTAGCCAGAATGGTAAACATTATCTGTACTCTCGTCATTACGCAGCAATCTATCTCTAATCTCCGTGATTGAACATGAACATAAAGCTAGAACGGCTCTATGTACCAGCACTTCAAGTGTTTCTTACAATTTTCTAATAATTTCTCGGGACTATCATGGTGTATATTAAGCGTTTAACCAAAAGTAGACAGTATTCCTAAAAGTATACTCAGGAATCTTCAAGGTTTCAATTGAGTCATTCAGAAAACGCCAGTCTAATCAGAATCACCTGTACATATAAACAGTATTCTCTTCATTTATCAGCTTCCTACATATTCTGAGCTATATAAACAGCAATTCTTAATGTTTGAAAGCACATTCTTCCAAAATATGTCATCTAAAGTAGCCAGAATGGTAAACATTATCTGTACTCTCGTCATTACACAGCATTCTATCTCTAATCTCCGTGATTGAACATGAACATAAAGATAGAACGGCTGTATGTACCAGCATTTCAAGTGTTTCTTACAAGTTTCTAATCATTTCTATGGACTCTCAGGGTGTATGTTAAGCGTTTAACCAAAAGTAGACAGTTTTCCTAGAAGTATACACAGGAAACTTCAAAGTTTCAATTGAGTCATTCAGAAAACGCCAGTCTAATCAGAATCACCTGTAAATAGAAACAGTATTCTATTCATTGATCAGCCTCATACACATATTCTGAGCTTTAAAAACAACAATTCCTCATGTTGGAAGCACTTTCCTTGGATAAACACCATCTAGAGTAGCCGGAATTGTAAATATTATCATTACTCACTTCATTTGAGAGTTTTCTACCTCTAATCTCGGTGATTGAACTAGGCCATCAGGTTAGAACGGCTCTATTTACCCGTATTTAAACTGTTTCTTACATGTCTCTCATCATTTCTGGGACTATCATGTGTATTGTAAGAGTTTTACCAAAAGTAGACAGTTTTCCCAGAAGAATACACATGAATCTTCAAGAGTTAAATTGTGCCCTTCAGAAAACGCCATGCAATTCAGCCTAGTTGTAAATAGGAAAAGTATTCTCTTCATATATCAGCTTCATACCCATATTCTCAGCTTTTTAAACAGAAATTCTTAATGTTTGAAAGCACTTTCTTCGGAAATACATCATCTAAAGTAGCCAGAATGGTAAACATTATCTGTACTCTCGTCAACACGCAGCAATCTATCTCTAATCTCCGTGATTGAACATGAACATAAAGCTAGAACGGCTCTATGTACCACCATTTCAAGAGTTTCTTACAAGTTTCTAATCATTTCTCAGGACTATTGTTGCGTATGTTAAGCGTTTAACCAAAAGTAGACAGTTTTCTGAGAAGTATACACATAAATCTTCAAAGTTTCAATTGAGTCATTCAGAAAACGCCAGTCTAATCAGAATCACCTGTACATATAAACAGTATTCTCTTTATTTATCAGCTTCCTACATATTCTGAGCTATATGAACAGCAATTCTTAATGTTTGAAAGCACATTCTTCCAAAATATGTCATCTAAAGTAGCCAGAATGATAAACATTATCTGTACTCTCGTCATTACACAGCATTCTATCTCTAGTCTCCGTGATTGAACATGAACATAAAGATAGAACGGCTCTATGTACCAGCATTTCAAGTGTTTCTTACAAGTTTCTAATCATTTCTCGGCACTATCATTGCGTATGTTAGCGTTTTACCAAAAGTAGACAGTTTTCCTAGAAGTATACACAGGAAACTTCAAAGTTTCAATTGAGTCATTCAGAAAACGCCAGTCTAATCAGAATCACCTGTAAATAGAAACAGTATTCTCTTCATTGATCAGCCTCATACACATATTCTGAGCTTTAAAAACAACAATTCCTCATGTTGGATGCACTTTCCTTGGATAAACACCATCTAGAGTAGCCGGAATTGTAAATATTATCATTACTCTCTTCATTTGAGAGTTTTCTACCTCTAATCTCGGTGATTGAACTAGGCCATCAGGTTAGAACGGCTCTATTTACCCGTATTTAAACTGTTTCTTACATGTCTCTCATCATTTCTGGGACTATCATGTGTATTGTAAGAGTTTTACCAAAAGTAGACAGTTTTCCCAGAAGAATAAACATGAATCTTCAAGAGTTAAATTGTGCCCTTCAAAAAACGCCATGCAATTCAGCCTAGTTGTAAATATAAAAAGTATTCTCTTCATATATCAGCTTCATACCCATATTCTCAGCTTTTTAAACGGAAATTCTTAATGTTTGAAAGCACTTTCTTCGGAAATACATCATCTAAAGTAGGCAGAATGGTAAACATTATCTGTACTCTCGTCATTACGCAGCAATCTATCTCTAATCTCCGTGATTGAACATGAACATAAAGCTAGAACGGCTCTATGTACCAGCACTTCAAGTGTTTCTTACAATTTTCTAATAATTTCTCGGGACTATCATGGTGTATATTAAGCGTTTAACCAAAAGTAGACAGTATTCCTAAAAGTATACTCAGGAATCTTCAAGGTTTCAATTGAGTCATTCAGAAAACGCCAGTCTAATCAGAATCACCTGTACATATAAACAGTATTCTCTTCATTTATCAGCTTCCTACATATTCTGAGCTATATAAACAGCAATTCTTAATGTTTGAAAGCACATTCTTCCAAAATATATCATCTAAAGTAGCCAGAATGGTAAACATTATCTGTACTCTCGTCATTACACAGCATTCTATCTCTAATCTCCGTGATTGAACATGAACATAAAGATAGAACGGCTGTATGTACCAGCATTTCAAGTGTTTCTTACAAGTTTCTAATCATTTCTATGGACTCTCAGGGTGTATGTTAAGCGTTTAACCAAAAGTAGACAGTTTTCCTAGAAGTATACACAGGAAACTTCAAAGTTTCAATTGAGTCATTCAGAAAACGCCAGTCTAATCAGAATCACCTGTAAGTAGAAACAGTATTCTATTCATTTATCAGCCTCATACACATATTCTGAGCTTTAAAAACAACAATTCCTCATGTTGGAAGCACTTTCCTTGGATAAACACCATCTAGAGTAGCCGGAATTGTAAATATTATCATTACTCACTTCATTTGAGAGTTTTCTACCTCTAATCTCGGTGATTGAACTAGGCCATCAGGTTAGAACGGCTCTATTTACCCGTATTTAAACTGTTTCTTACATGTCTCTCATCATTTCTGGGACTATCATATGTATTGTAAGAGTTTTACCAAAAGTAGACAGTTTTCCCAGAAGAATACACATGAATCTTCAAGAGTTAAATTGTGCCATTCAGAAAACGCCATG
Organism: Myotis yumanensis; assembly: GCF_028538775.1. Classification (NCBI taxonomy): domain Eukaryota; kingdom Metazoa; phylum Chordata; class Mammalia; order Chiroptera; family Vespertilionidae; genus Myotis; species Myotis yumanensis. The sequence goes on along the minus strand of NW_027223753.1, from coordinate 105,665,771 downwards.
CAATTCAGCCTAGTTGTAAATAGGAAAAGTATTCTCTTCATATATCAGCTTCATACCCATATTCTCAGCTTTTTAAACAGAAATTCTTAATGTTTGAAAGCACTTTCTTCGGAAATACATCATCTAAAGTAGCCAGAATGGTAAACATTATCTGTACTCTCGTCAACACGCAGCAATCTATCTCTAATCTCCGTGATTGAACATGAACATAAAGCTAGAACGGCTCTATGTACCAGCATTTCAAGAGTTTCTTACAAGTTTCTAATCATTTCTCAGGACTATTGTTGCGTATGTTAAGCGTTTAACCAAAAGTAGACAGTTTTCCGAGAAGTATACACATAAATCTTCAAAGTTTCAATTGAGTCATTCAGAAAACGCCAGTCTAATCAGAATCACCTGTACATATAAACAGTATTCTCTTTATTTATCAGCTTCCTACATATTCTGAGCTATATGAACAGCAATTCTTAATGTTTGAAAGCACATTCTTCCAAAATATGTCATCTAAAGTAGCCAGAATGATAAACATTATCTGTACTCTCGTCATTACACAGCATTCTATCTCTAGTCTCCGTGATTGAACATGAACATAAAGATAGAACGGCTCTATGTACCAGCATTTCAAGTGTTTCTTACAAGTTTCTAATCATTTCTCGGCACTATCATTGCGTATGTTAAGCGTTTTACCAAAAGTAGACAGTTTTCCTAGAAGTATACACAGGAAACTTCAAAGTTTCAATTGAGTCATTCAGAAAACGCCAGTCTAATCAGAATCACCTGTAAATAGAAACAGTATTCTCTTCATTGATCAGCCTCATACACATATTCTGAGCTTTAAAAACAACAATTCCTCATGTTGGAAGCACTTTCCTTGGATAAACACCATCTAGAGTAGCCGGAATTGTAAATATTATCATTACTCTCTTCATTTGAGAGTTTTCTACCTCTAATCTCGGTGATTGAACTAGGCCATCAGGTTAGAACGGCTCTATTTACCCGTATTTAAACTGTTTCTTACATGTCTCTCATCATTTCTGGGACTATCATGTGTATTGTAAGAGTTTTACCAAAAGTAGACAGTTTTCCCAGAAGAATACACATGAATCTTCAAGAGTTAAATTGTGCCATTCAGAAAACGCCATGCAATTCAGCCTAGTTGTAAATATAAAAAGTATTCTCTTCATATATCAGCTTCATACCCATATTCTCAGCTTTTTAAACGGAAATTCTTAATGTTTGAAAGCACTTTCTTCGGAAATACATCATCTAAAGTAGCCAGAATGGTAAACATTATCTGTACTCTCGTCATTACGCAGCAATCTATCTCTAATCTCCGTGATTGAACATGAACATAAAGCTAGAACGGCTATATGTACCAGCACTTCAAGTGTTTCTTACAATTTTCTAATAATTTCTCGGGACTATCCTGGTGTATATTAAGCGTTTAACCAAAAGTAGACAGTATTCCTAAAAGTATACTCAGGAATCTTCAAGGTTTCAATTGAGTCATTCAGAAAACGCCAGTCTAATCAGAATCACCTGTACATATAAACAGTATTCTCTTCATTTATCAGCTTCCTACATATTCTGAGCTATATAAACAGCAATTCTTAATGTTTGAAAGCACATTCTTCCAAAATATGTCATCTAAAGTAGCCAGAATGGTAAACATTATCTGTACTCTCGTCATTACACAGCATTCTATCTCTAATCTCCGTGATTGAACATGAACATAAAGATAGAACGGCTATATGTACCAGCATTTCAAGTGTTTCTTACAAGTTTCTAATCATTTCTATGGACTATCAGGGTGTATGTTCAGCGTTTAACCAAAAGTAGACAGTTTTCCTAGAAGTATACACAGGAAACTTCAAAGTTTCAATTGAGTCATTCAGAAAACGCCAGTCTAATCAGAATCACCTGTAAATAGAAAGAGTATTCTCTTCATTGATCAGCCTCATACACATATTCTGAGCTTTAAAAACAACAATTCCTCATGTTGGAAGCACTTTCCTTGGATAAACACCATCTAGAGTAGCCGGAATTGTAAATATTATCATTACTCTGTTCATTTGAGAGTTTTCTACCTCTAATCTCGGTGATTGAATTAGGCCATCAGGTTAGAACGGCTCTATTTACCCGTATTTAAACTGTTTCTTACATGTCTCTCATCATTTCTGGGACTATCATATGTATTGTAAGAGTTTTACCAAAAGTAGACCGTTTTCCCAGAAGAATACACATGAATCTTCAAGAGTTAAATTGTGCCCTTCAGAAAACGCCATGCAATTCAGCCTAGTTGTAAATAGGAAAAGTATTCTCTTCATATAGCAGCTTCATACCCATATTCTCAGCTTTTTAAACGGAAATTCTTAATGTTTGAAAGCACTTTCTTCGGAAATACATCATCTAAAGTAGCCAGAATGGTAAACATTATCTGTACTCTCGTCATTACGCAGCAATCTATCTCTAATCTCCGTGATTGAACATGAACATAAAGCTAGAACGGCTCTATGTACCAGCATTTCAAGAGTTTCTTACAAGTTTCTAATCATTTCTCAGGACTATTGTTGCGTATGTTAAGCGTTTAACCAAAAGTAGTTTTCCGAGAAGTATACACATAAATCTTCAAAGTTTCAATTGAGTCATTCAGAAAACGCCAGTCTAATCAGAATCACCTGTACATATAAACAGTATTCTCTTTATTTATCAGCTTCCTACATATTCTGAGCTATATGAACAGCAATTCTTAATGTTTGAAAGCACATTCTTCCAAAATATGTCATCTAAAGTAGCCAGAATGGTAAACATTATCTGTACTCTCGTCATTACACAGCATTCTATCTCTAGTCTCCGTGATTGAACATGAACATAAAGATAGAACGGCTCTATGTACCAGCATTTCAAGTGTTTCTTACAAGTTTCTAATCATTTCTCGGCACTATCATTGCGTATGTTAAGCGTTTTACCAAAAGTAGACAGTTTTCCTAGAAGTATACACAGGAAACTTCAAAGTTTCAATTGAGTCATTCAGAAAACGCCAGTCTAATCAGAATCACCTGTAAATAGAAACAGTATTCTCTTCATTGATCAGCCTCATACACATATTCTGAGCTTTAAAAACAACAATTCCTCATGTTGGATGCACTTTCCTTGGATAAACACCATCTAGAGTAGCCGGAATTGTAAATATTATCATTACTCTCTTCATTTGAGAGTTTTCTACCTCTAATCTCGGTGATTGAACTAGGCCATCAGGTTAGAACGGCTCTATTTACCCGTATTTAAACTGTTTCTTACATGTCTCTCATCATTTCTGGGACTATCATGTGTATTGTAAGAGTTTTACCAAAAGTAGACAGTTTTCCCTGAAGAATACACATGAATCTTCAAGAGTTAAATTGTGCCCTTCAGAAAACGCCATGCAATTCAGCCTAGTTGTAAATATAAAAAGTATTCTCTTCATATATCAGCTTCATACCCATATTCTCAGCTTTTTAAACGGAAATTCTTAATGTTTGAAAGCACTTTCTTCGGAAATACATCATCTAAAGTAGCCAGAATGGTAAACATTATCTGTACTCTCGTCATTACGCAGCAATCTATCTCTAATCTCCGTGATTGAACATGAACATAAAGCTAGAACGGCTCTATGTACCAGCACTTCAAGTGTTTCTTACAATTTTCTAATAATTTCTCGGGACTATCATGGTGTATATTAAGCGTTTAACCAAAAGTAGACAGTATTCCTAAAAGTATACTCAGGAATCTTCAAGGTTTCAATTGAGTCATTCAGAAAACGCCAGTCTAATCAGAATCACCTGTACATATAAACAGTATTCTCTTCATTTATCAGCTTCCTACATATTCTGAGCTATATAAACAGCAATTCTTAATGTTTGAAAGCACATTCTTCCAAAATATGTCATCTAAAGTAGCCAGAATGGTAAACATTATCTGTACTCTCGTCATTACACAGCATTCTATCTCTAATCTCCGTGATTGAACATGAACATAAAGATAGAACGGCTGTATGTACCAGCATTTCAAGTGTTTCTTACAAGTTTCTAATCATTTCTATGGACTATCAGGGTGTATGTTCAGCGTTTAACCAAAAGTAGACAGTTTTCCTAGAAGTATACACAGGAAACTTCAAAGTTTCAATTGAGTCATTCAGAAAACGCCAGTCTAATCAGAATCACCTGTACATATAAACAGTATTCTCTTCATTTATCAGCTTCCTACATATTCTGAGCTTTATAAACAGCAATTCTTAATGTTTGAAAGGACATTATTTGGAAATATGTCATCTAAGGTAGCCAGAATGGTAAACATTATCTGTACTCTCGTCATTACACAGCATTCTATCTCTAGTCTCCGTGATTGAACATGAACATAAAGATAGAACGGCTCTATGTACCAGCATTTCAAGTGTTTCTTACAAGTTTCTAATCATTTCTCGGCACTATCATTGCGTATGTTAAGCGTTTTACCAAAAGTAGACAGTTTTCCTAGAAGTATACACAGGAAACTTCAAAGTTTCAATTGAGTCATTCAGAAAACGCCAGTCTAATCAGAATCACCTGTAAATAGAAACAGTATTCTCTTCATTGATCAGCCTCATACACATATTCTGAGCTTTAAAAACAACAATTCCTCATGTTGGAAGCACTTTCCTTGGAGAAACACCATCTAGAGTAGCCGGAATTGTAAATATTATCATTACTCTCTTCATTTGAGAGTTTTCTACCTCTAATCTCGGTGATTGAACTAGGCCATCAGGTTAGAACGGCTCTATTTACCCGTATTTAAACTGTTTCTTACATGTCTCTCATCATTTCTGGGACTATCATGTGTATTGTAAGAGTTTTACCAAAAGTAGACAGTTTTCCCAGAAGAATACACATGAATCTTCAAGAGTTAAATTGTGCCATTCAGAAAACGCCATGCAATTCAGCCTAGTTGTAAATATAAAAACTATTCTCTTCATATATCAGCTTCATACCCATATTCTCTGCTTTTTAAATGGAAATTCTTAATGTTTGAAAGCACTTTCTTCGGAAATACATCATCTAAAGTAGCCAGAATGGAGATGGAGAGAGAAGATGGCGGCGATATAAGCAGACGCGTCCCAGGTCTTGTCCCGGAGCAAACGGAGTAAGCAGCTGAAACTAATAACACCCACCCCGAATTGGCAAATTTACTCAGCTGGTGAGACGGCTTGCAGCCTGGAAGGGCAGACCTCCCCTGGAAAGGTTAAAAACCAGGGATCTGGGCAGGAAAGTTTGCCAGACCTGAGCCCAGAGGGTCGGAGGGAGACCGCATGGCAGACAGCCGCGTCTCTTGGGACAGACACAGACCCTGACCAGGGTAAGGAGTTCTGCGGGTTTGCTGGCGTCAGGAGATTTGAGATTTGGATTTTGTGATTGCGGAGAACTGAGACTAAAGGGGGCATCCTGAGGAACTGATCAGACCATGCAGTGCCCATAAGAGAGGAGCGTTTCCCGGACCATGCAGTGCTGGTAAGAGGAGCGTTTCCCAGACCGGTAAGAGAGGAGCGTTTCCGCGGCCAGCCGGCGTTTGTCTGTTTCTCTGTTTTCACTGAACCCTGCTCATAGGACAGTTCGGATACAGACACTCACCTGTGCTGAAGAGAGGGTGAAGGTGCAGACGAGGGGAATCTGGGGAGAGGCTGAGGAAAGAGGGGGAGCCGGAGGAGGTGGCAGCGAATTGAGTGCTGAGACCCCCCTGGGCCCAGGACAGGGGCAGCCATTCCTCCAGAGGGTGGAATTCCTCCCCCCAGCCCCCCAGGCAAGGAGCACAGCCACACCCAGATTCCACCCTGTATGAGATAAAGGACTAAAACAAGCTGATTAGTCCCTGGGAGTTACCAGGGTCTGACCTATAGAGGGATTTTCAGTCCCACCAACAACACAGAGCAGGGTAAGGATTAAAAAAGGATAGAGAAGCTGTATAGCCTCAGAGGCCAACCCAAAAACACTGCCACCCAGAGGCTGAGCCACAAACTGACTCTTAGGGGAATACAAATTAAGGCAGACTGGATCACAAATACGGCCTGCTTTAAAATCAGGACTGTGATTTACAACACGGAGGAACAGTGTAATGCAGGCAAATTCAACACTCTCCTAAATACCTGGCAGGACTAAGGCGAACCAGGCTGAAGAGTAGAAGAACCGAAAGACCATCACTACTGCAAATTTTTTCTTTTTCTTTTTCTTTTTAATTTTTTCACCTTTTTACTAAGAAACCAATTTTTTTTTTCTCTTTTTCTTCTTTTTCCATCACCTGATTTTACCCTTTCAATTACCACATTTTTATTTTTAACCAGTATTATTACTCCTACCATTTTACCATTTTTTAAAGTGCCATTTTATTTTCTCTTTATTTTTTGGGGGGATTAGTGTTCTCCATTCTATTTTCATCGTTCCTTTAGCATTAATTTTCCCTATCTCAATTCCACCTCTTTGCTAAAACCCTCTTCCTTACTTTTCCCCTTTTGGTGTCCTGTTTCTCTTACCCTATTCCTGCTCCAGACTTTACCAATTCCCTCTTTTTACCCCCTGTCTAATTCCACCCTACTTATATATCCTATTTCCAATCTACTGCTCTAAATCCTTATACACCTATTCTTTATCCTTCTTCACTTTCCAACCATTTTTTTCTCTCTTATCTTTCTATTGTTTTCTTGATTGTTGAATATATTGGGCTTTTTTTTTTTTTCAATTTGTTTGTTTGTTTTGTTTTGTGTTTTTTCTTCATTTTTAGGACTGGTTGTGAGGTTGTTTTTCTTTTTCTTTTTCTTTTTCTTTTTTTTCTGCTGGTTTTTCCCTTCCCTCCCCCACCCCACCCCAGTTATTTTTGTGCTTCTGTTTTCCCTTACCCCTCTGGATATTATTGGTGGTTTGTAGTTTGCATTCATCTCCAGGGATCTGTTGCTGGAATTTGTTGAGATTAGTGGCAGTTCTATTGGAGTTTGCTCCTCATACGGGGAGTCTCTACCCTGCTTCTACTTCATTCTCTTTTTTCGCTCTCTTTTTTTCCCCCCTCTTTTTTCCCAATTCTATTTTTGCACTCCTTTTTTGTTTGTTTTTTTCTTATTTTTCTTTTCTGTTCTCTCTTTTATCTTCTTCTCTTCTTTCTCCCTTATCCCCTAATTCTCTTAATTCGGGTGGTCACCTTTATTTGGGGTTATTAATATTGTGAATATACTTGTGTTCAGTGCCTGGTACGTTGTGCCTTGCTCTGTTGTATTTTGTGCCTTTAAATCAACGCAGCAGATCCAAGCAACAGCAGCCCCCTGATCACCGCAGCCTCCTGATCACCACAGCCTCCTGATCACCACACCCTCTGTCTGTGGAACAGCAACTGTACGTGAAGCCTCCCCCCACCAGCCAGAAGAGCCAACACAGCTGTGAACAACACCCAGCAGAGGAGCTGCTGCCAACTGGAAAGCAGCTGCTACCGCAACCGTCTGAGCAGCAACCACAACCCAAGGAGCCCCTGCCACCCAGGGAGCAGCCACTGAACATCTCAACATCTACATATGTCAGCGAGATCAAACATGGGTAGGCAAAGAAACCCCCAAAGGAAAGAAAAGGAGGACTCGCCAGAAAAGCAGCTAAGTGAGACAGAGATATGCAACATGACGGAAAAAGAATTCAGAATAAGGTTCCTAGAGTACATGCACCACATGTTCAAGAAGCAAGAAGAAACAGATGAAAAACTCAACTACTTATGCAAGAAGCTAGAAGAAACAGATGAAAAAATCAACAACTTAAGTAAGTCCCAAGAAGAAATGAAGAGTGACATAGCTTCAATAAAAAACTCCATTGAAAGTATCAACAGTAGACTGGGAGAAGCGGAGGACCGAATTAGTGAATTAGAAGACAAGGAAGCAAAACACACTCAAACTGTACGGCAAATGGAGAAAAAAATTAAAAGACAGGAGGAGAGCCTAAGGGAGCTTTGGGACAACATGAAACGAAACAACATACGAATAATAGGGGTGCCAGAACAACAGAAAGATGAACATGGATTAGAAAACCTATTCGAAGAAATAATATCAGAAAACTTCCCTGAGGTGGGGAAGAAAAAAGTCACACAAGCCCAGAGAGTCCCAAACAAGGTGAACCCGAAAAGACCCACACCAAGACACATCATAATTACCATGGCAAATGTTCAGGATAAAGAGAGAATCTTACAGGCTGCAAGAGAGAGACGGAAAGTAACATACAAGGGATCTCCCATTAGATTATCAAATGATTTCTCAACAGAAACACATCAGGCCAGAAAAGAATGGACGGAAATCTACAAAGTGATGCAAAGCAAAGGACTGAATCCAAGAATACTCTATCCAGCAAGGCTATCATTCAAAATTGAAGGGGAAATAAGAAGCTTCACAGACAAAAAAGGGCTAAGGGAGTTTATCACCACCAAGCCAGCCATGCAAGAAATGCTAAAGGGACTGGTGTAAAAAGAAGAAATATCAAGCTCAGAAAGAAAACAGCCACACACACACACACAAAAAAGAAATGGCTACAAACAAATACCTTTCAATAATAACTTTAAATGTAAATGGACTAAATGCTCCAACCAAAAGACATCGAGTGGCTGAATGGATAAAAAAACATGACCCATACATCTGCTGTCTACAAGAGACCCACCTCATTAGAAGGGACTCACACAGACTGAAAGTGAAGGGATGGAAAAATATCTTTCACGCAAATGGAAAGGAAAAGAAAGCTGGGGTAGCAATACTCATATCTGACAAAATACATCTCAAAGTGAAGGCCATAACCAGAGATAAGGAAGGCCACTTCATAATACTAAAGGGATCAATACAACAAGAAGATATAACCCTGGTAAACATATATGCACCCAATGCAGGAGCACCCACATACATAAGAAAACTTCTGGAAGATATCAGGGGAGAGATCGACAACAATACAATCATAGTAGGGGACTTTAATACACCACTGACATCACTGGATAAATCCGCTAGACAAAAACTCAGCAAAGAAACAGCAATCCTAAATGACTCACTAGATCAGATGGACTTAATTGACATCTTCAGAACACTTCACCCCACAGCTGCGGAATATACATTCCTCTCAGGTGCTCATGGGACATATTCAAAAATAGACCACATATTGGGTCACAAGCAAAGTCTCCACAAATTCAAGAAGATTGAAATCATAAAAAGCTTCTTCGCAGACCACGATGGCATAATGGTAGAAATAAACTACAATAAAAACAACCCAAAATACTCAAACACTTGGAAGCTGAATAGCATGTTATTAAATATTGATTGGGTTACCGATGACATCAAAGAAGAAATTAAAAATCTCCTGGACACTAATGACAATGAAAACACAACAATCCAAAACCTCTGGGACACAATGAAAGCAGTCCTGAGAGGGAAGTTTATAGCTCTACAGGCCTATCTCAAAAAACAAGAAAAAATGGTAGTCAATCATCTAACTCTACAACTCAAAGAATTAGAAAGAGAGCAACAAGAAAACCCCAGAGTGAGCAGAAGGAAGGAGATAATAAAGATTAGAGCAGAAATCAATGAAATAGAGACCAAAAAAACAATACAGAAAATCAATGAAACCAAGAGCTGGTTCTTTGAAAGGATAAACAAGATTGACAAACCCCTAGCCAGGCTCACCAAGAAGCAAAGAGAGAGGTCCCAAATAAACCAAATCAGAAATGATAGAGGCGAAATAACAACAGACCCCACAGAAATACAAATGATTGTTAAACAATACTACGAGCAACTCTACTCCAACAAACTGGACAACCTGGAGGAAATGGACAAATTCCTAGAAAAATACAACATTCCAAAACTCAATCAGGAAGAATCTAAAAACCTCAATAGGCCAATAACTATGGAAGAAATTGAAGCAGTCATCAGAAAGCTTCCAGCAAACAAAAGCCCAGGGCCAGACGGCTTCACAGGGGAGTTCTACCAAACATTCAAGGAAGAACTAAAACCTACCCTCCTCAGACTACTACAAAAAATTCAAGAGGAAGGAACGCTTCCAAGCTCATTCTATGAAGCCAGCATCACCCTAATACCAAAACCAGGTAAAGACATCACAATGAAAGAGAATTACAGGCCAATATCCCTCATGAACATAGATGCCAAAATCCTCAACAAAATCTTAGCAAATCGGATCCAGCAGTACATCAGAAGGATCATACACCATGACCAAGTAGGATTCATCCCAGAGATGCAAGGATGGTACAACATCCGTAAATCAATAAATGTGATACATCACATAAACAAATTGAAAGAAAAAAACCACATGGTCATATCAATTGATGCAGAAAAAGCATTCGACAAAATCCAACACCCATTTTTGATAAAAACTCTCAGCAAGGTGGGAATAGAAGGATCATACCTCAACATAATAAAAGCCATATATGACAGGCCCACAGCCAACATCATACTCAATGGACAAAAATTAACACCATTTCCCCTAAGAACAGGAACAAGACAGGGATGCCCACTCTCACCACTCCTGTTCAACATAGTACTGGAAGTATTAGCCATTGCAATTCGGCAAGAAGAAGGAATAAAAGGCATCCAAATTGGAAAAGAGGAAGTAAAACTGTCCTTATTTGCAGATGACATGATATTATACATACAAAACCCTAGAGACTCCATCAAAAAGCTACTAGACTTAATACATGAATTTGGCAATGTAGCAGGATACAAAATTAACCCCAAGAAATCTGAGGCATTTCTATACACCAATAGTGAACTTTCAGAAAGGGAGATCAGAAAAACAATCCCATTTACCATCGCACCAAAAAAATTAAGATACCTAGGAATAAACTTAACTAAAGAGGTTAAAGACCTCTACTCAGAAAACTACAGGACGTTGAAAAAAGAGATAGAGGAAGACATAAACAGATGGAAGAACATACCATGTTCTTGGATTGGTAGAATCAACATCATTAAAATGTCCATACTACCCAAAGCAATCTATACATTCAACGCACTTCCCATTAAAATACCAATGGCCTTCTTCAAAGATCTAGAACGAACTCTCCAAAAATTCATCTGGAATAAAAAAAGACCCCGAATAGCTGCAACGATCCTGAGAAAGAACAAAGTAGGTGGGATCTCAATGCCAGATATCAAGCTGTATTACAAAGCCACTGTTCTCAAAACTGCCTGGTACTGGCACAAGAACAGACATATAGATCAGTGGAATAGAATAGAGAGTCCAGAAATTAGCCCGAACCAATATGCTCAATTAATTTTTGACAAAGGAGGCATGAACATACAATGGAGCCAAGATAGTCTCTTCAATAAATGGTGTTGGGAAAATTGGACAGATATATGCAAGAAAATGAAACTAGACCACCAACTTACACCATACACAAGAATAAACTCAAAATGGATAAAGGACTTAAATGTACGACAGGAAACCATAAAAATTCTAGAAGAATACAAAGGCAACAAAATCTCAGACATATGCCAAAACAATTTCTTCGCTGATACAGCTCCTAGGGCAGTTGAAACTAAAGAGAAAATGAACAAATGGGACTACATCAAAATAAAAAGCTTCTGCACAGCAAAAGAAACCATCAACAAAACAACAAGAAAACCCACCTCGTGGGAAAACATATTTGCCAACGTCATATCTGATAAGGGCTTAATCTCCAAAATTTATAGGGAACTCATACAACTTAACAAAAAGAAGATAAACAATCCAATCAAAAAATGGGCAAAGGATCTAAATAGACACTTTTCAAAAGAGGACATTCAGAAAGCCAAGAGACATATGAAAACATGCTCAAAGTCACTAATCATCCGAGAGATGCAAATCAAAACAACAATGAGGTACCATCTCACACCTGTCAGAATGGCCATCATCAACAAATCAACAAACGACAAGTGCTGGAGAGGATGTGGAGAAAAAGGAACACTTGTGCACTGCTGGTGGGAATGCAGACTGGTGCAGCCACTATGGAAGGCAGTATGGAGGTTCCTCAAAAAATTGGAAATGGAACTCCCATTTGACCCTGTGATCCCACTTCTAGGAATATATCCCAAGAAACCAGAAACACCAATCAGAAAGGATATATGCACCCAGATGTTCATAGCAGCACAAATCACCATAGCTAAGATCTGGAAACAGCCTAAGTGCCCATCAGTAGATGAATGGATTAGAAAACTGTGGTACATCTACACGATGGAATACTATGCTGCTGTTAAAAAGAAGGAACTCCTACCATTTGCAACATCATGGATGGAACTGGAGAGCATTATGCTAAGTGAAACAAGCCAGTCAATGAAGGAAAAATACCACATGATCTCACTCATTCATGGATAATAAAGACCATTACAAACTTTTGAACAATAATAGATACAGAGGCAGAGCTGCCTCAAACTGATTGTCAAACTGCAGTGGGAAGGCCAGAGAGAGTTGGGGGGCAGGAGGGAGGGGAGTAAGAGATCAACCGAAGGACTTGTATGCATGCATATAAGCATAACTAATGGACATAAGACACTGGGGGGTAAGGGAGGGTAGGGGTTTGTCAAGGGCGGGGGGGGGGGGGAAGGATACTTATGTAATAAAAAAAAAAAAATTTAAAAAAAAAAAAAAAAAAAAAAAATAAAGTAGCCAGAATGGTAAACATTATCTGTACTCTCGTCATTACGCAGCAATCTATCTCTAATCTCCGTGATTGAACATGAACATAAAGCTAGAACGGCTCTATGTACCAGCATTTCAAGAGTTTCTTACAAGTTTCTAATCATTTCTCAGGACTATTATTGCGTATGTTAAGCGTTTAACCAAAAGTAGACAGTTTTCCGAGAATTATACACATGAATCTTCAAAGTTTCAATTGAGTCATTCAGAAAACGCCAGTCTAATCAGAATCACCTGTACATATAAACAGTATTCTCTTTATCAGCTTCCTACATATTCTCAGCTTTATAAACAGCAATTCTTAATGTTTGAAAGCACATTTTTCAAAAATATGTCATCTAAAGTAGCCAGAATGGTAAACATTATCTGTACTCTCGTCATTACACAGCATTCTATCTCTAATCTCCGTGATTGAACATGAACATAAAGATAGGACGGCTCTATGTACTAGCATTTCAAGTGTTTCTTACAAGTTTCTAATCATTTCTCGGGACTATCATGGTGTATGTTAAGCGTTTAACCAAAAGTAGACAGTTTTCCGAGAAGTATACACAGGAATCTTCAAGGTTTCAAATGAGTCATTCAGAAAATGCCAGTCTAATCAGAATCACATGTAAATATAAAAAGTATTCTCTTTATTTATCAGCTTCCTACATATTCTGAGCTTTATAAACAGCAATTCTTAATGTTTAAAAGCACATTATTTGGAAATATGTCATCTAAATAGCCAGAATGGTAAACATTATCTGTACTCTCGTCATTACACAGCATTCTATCTCTAATCTCCTTGATTGAACATGAATATAAAGATAGAACGGCTCTATGTACCAGCATTTCAAGTGTTTCTTACAATTTTCTAATAATTTCTCGGGACTATCATGGTGTATATTAAGCGTTTAACCAAACGTAGACAGTATTCCTAAAAGTATACTCAGGAATCTTCAAGGTTTCAATTGAGTCATTCAGAAAACGCCAGTCTAATCAGAATCACCTGTACATATAAACAGTATTCTCTTTATTTATCAGCTTCCTACATATTCTGAGCTTTATAAACAGCAATTCTTAATGTTTGAAAGCACATTATTTGGAAATATGTCATCTAAAGTAGCCAGAATGGTAAACATTATCTGTACTCTCGTCATTACGCAGCATTCTATCTCTAGTCTCCGTGATTGAACATGAACATAAAGATAGAAAGGCTCTATGTACCAGCATTTCAAGTGTTTCTTACAAGTTTCTAATCATTTCTATGGACTATCAGGGTGTATGTTCAACGTTTAACCAAAAGTAGACAGTTTTCCTAAAAGTATACACAGAAATCTTCAAGGTTTCAATTGAGTCATTCAGAAAACGCCAGTCTAATCAGAATCACCTGTACATATAAACAGTATTCTCTTTATTTATCAGCTTCCTACATATTCTGAGCTTTATAAACAGCAATTCTTAATGTTTGAAAGGACATTATTTGGAAATATGTCATCTAAGGTAGCCAGAATGGTAAACATTATCTGTACTCTCGTCATTACACAGCATTCTATCTCTAGTCTCCGTGATTGAACATGAACATAAAGATAGAACGGCTCTATGTACCAGCATTTCAAGTGTTTCTTACAAGTTTCTAATCATTTCTCGGCACTATCATTGCGTATGTTAAGCGTTTTACCAAAAGTAGACAGTTTTCCCAGAAGAATACACATGAATCTTCAAGAGTTAAATTGTGCCATTCAGAAAACGCCATGCAATTCAGCCTAGTTGTAAATATAAAAAGTATTCTCTTCATATATCAGCTTCATACCCATATTCTCAGCTTTTTAAACGGAAATTCTTAATGTTTGAAAGCACTTTCTTCGGAAATACATCATCTAAAGTAGCCAGAATGGTAAACATTATCTGTACTCTCGTCATTACGCAGCAATCTATCTCTAATCTCCGTGATTGAACATGAACATAAAGCTAGAACGGCTCTATGTACCAGCATTTCAAGTGTTTCTTACAATTTTCTAATAATTTCTCGGGACTATCATGGTGTATATTAAGCGTTTAACCAAAAGTAGACAGTATTCCTAAAAGTATACTCAGGAATCTTCAAGGTTTCAATTGAGTCATTCAGAAAACGCCAGTCTAATCAGAATCACCTGTACATATAAACAGTATTCTCTTCATTTATCAGCTTCCTACATATTCTGAGCTATATGAACAGCAATTCTTAATGTTTGAAAGCACATTCTTCCAAAATATGTCATCTAAAGTAGCCAGAATGATAAACATTATCTGTACTCTCGTCATTACACATCATTCTATCCCTAGTCTCCGTGATTGAACATGAACATAAAGATAGAACGGCTCTATGTACCAGCATTTCAAGTGTTTCTTACAAGTTTCTAATCATTTCTATTGACTATCAGGGTGTATGTTCAACGTTTAACCAAAAGTAGACAGTTTTCCTAAAAGTATACACAGGAATCTTCAAGGTTTCAATTGAGTCATTCAGAAAACGCCAGTCTAATCAGAATCACCTGTACATATAAACAGTATTCTCTTCATTTATCAGCTTCCTACATATTCTGAGCTTTATAAACAGCAATTCTTAATGTTTGAAAGGACATTATTTGGAAATATGTCATCTAAGGTAGCCAGAATGGTAAACATTATCTGTACTCTCGTCATTACACAGCATTCTATCTCTAGTCTCCGTGATTGAACATGAACATAAAGATAGAACGGCTCTATGTACCAGCATTTCAAGTGTTTCTTACAAGTTTCTAATCATTTCTCGGCACTATCATTGCGTATGTTAAGCGTTTTACCAAAAGTAGACAGTTTTCCTAGAAGTATACACAGGAAACTTCAAAGTTTCAATTGAGTCATTCAGAAAACGCCAGTCTAATCAGAATCACCTGTAAATAGAAACAGTATTCTCTTCATTGGTCAGCCTCATACACATATTCTGAGCTTTAAAAACAACAATTCCTCATGTTGGAAGCACTTTCCTTGGATAAACACCATCTAGAGTAGCCGGAATTGTAAATATTATCATTACTCTCTTCATTTGAGAGTTTTCTACCTCTAATCTCGGTGATTGAACTAGGCCATCAGGTTAGAACGGCTCTATTTACCCGTATTTAAACTGTTTCTTACATGTCTCTCATCATTTCTGGGACTATCATGTGTATTGTAAGAGTTTTACCAAAAGTAGACAGTTTTCCCAGAAGAATACACATGAATCTTCAAGAGTTAAATTGTGCCATTTAGAAAACGCCATGCAATTCAGCCTAGTTGTAAATATAAAAACTATTCTCTTCATATATCAGCTTCATACCCATATTCTCTGCTTTTTAAATGGAAATTCTTAATGTTTGAAAGCACTTTCTTCGGAAATACATCATCTAAAGTAGCCAGAATGGTAAACATTATCTGTACTCTCGTCATTACGCAGCAATCTATCTCTAATCTCCGTGATTGAACATGAACATAAAGCTAGAACGGCTCTATGTACCAGCATTTCAAGAGTTTCTTACAAGTTTCTAATCATTTGTCAGGACTATTATTGCGTATGTTAAGCGTTTAACCAAAAGTAGACAGTTTTCCGAGAATTATACACATGAATCTTCAAAGTTTCAATTGAGTCATTCAGAAAACGCCAGTCTAATCAGAATCACCTGTACATATAAACAGTATTCTCTTTATCAGCTTCCTACATATTCTCAGCTTTATAAACAGCAATTCTTAATGTTTGAAAGCACATTTTTCAAAAATATGTCATCTAAAGTAGCCAGAATGGTAAACATTATCTGTACTCTCGTCATTACACAGCATTCTATCTCTAATCTCCGTGATTGAACATGAACATAAAGATAGGACGGCTCTATGTACTAGCATTTCAAGTGTTTCTTACAAGTTTCTAATCATTTCTCGGGACTATCATGGTGTATGTTAAGCGTTTAACCAAAAGTAGACAGTTTTCCGAGAAGTATACACAGGAATCTTCAAGGTTTCAAATGAGTCATTCAGAAAATGCCAGTCTAATCAGAATCACCTGTAAATATAAAAAGTATTCTCTTTATTTATCAGCTTCCTACATATTCTGAGCTTTATAAACAGCAATTCTTAATGTTTGAAAGCACATTATTTGGAAATATGTCATCTAAATAGCCAGAATGGTAAACATTATCTGTACTCTCGTCATTACACAGCATTCTATCTCTAATCTCCTTGATTGAACATGAATATAAAGATAGAACGGCTCTATGTACCAGCATTTCAAGTGTTTCTTACAATTTTCTAATAATTTCTCGGGACTATCATGGTGTATATTAAGCGTTTAACCAAAAGTAGACAGTATTCCTAAAAGTATACTCAGGAATCTTCAAGGTTTCAATTGAGTCATTCAGAAAACGCCAGTCTAATCAGAATCACCTGTACATATAAACAGTATTCTCTTTATTTATCAGCTTCCTACATATTCTGAGCTTTATAAACAGCAATTCTTAATGTTTGAAAGCACATTATTTGGAAATATGTCATCTAAAGTAGCCAGAATGGTAAACATTATCTGTACTCTCGTCATTACGCAGCATTCTATCTCTAGTCTCCGTGATTGAACATGAACATAAAGATAGAACGGCTCTATGTACCAGCATTTCAAGTGTTTCTTACAAGTTTCTAATCATTTCTATGGACTATCAGGGTGTATGTTCAACGTTTAACCAAAAGTAGACAGTTTTCCTAAAAGTATACACAGAAATCTTCAAGGTTTCAATTGAGTCATTCAGAAAACGCCAGTCTAATCAGAATCACCTGTACATATAAACAGTATTCTCTTTATTTATCAGCTTCCTACATATTCTGAGCTTTATAAACAGCAATTCTTAATGTTTGAAAGGACATTATTTGGAAATATGTCATCTAAGGTAGCCAGAATGGTAAACATTATCTGTACTCTCGTCATTACACAGCATTCTATCTCTAGTCTCCGTGATTGAACATGAACATAAAGATAGAACGGCTCTATGTACCAGCATTTCAAGTGTTTCTTACAAGTTTCTAATCATTTCTCGGCACTATCATTGCGTATGTTAAGCGTTTTACCAAAAGTAGACAGTTTTCCCAGAAGAATACACATGAATCTTCAAGAGTTAAATTGTGCCATTCAGAAAACGCCATGCAATTCAGCCTAGTTGTAAATATAAAAAGTATTCTCTTCATATATCAGCTTCATACCCATATTCTCAGCTTTTTAAACGGAAATTCTTAATGTTTGAAAGCACTTTCTTCGGAAATACATCATCTAAAGTAGCCAGAATGGTAAACATTATCTGTACTCTCGTCATTACGCAGCAATCTATCTCTAATCGCCGTGATTGAACATGAACATAAAGCTAGAACGGCTATATGTACCAGCACTTCAAGTGTTTCTTACAATTTTCTAATAATTTCTCGGGACTATCATGGTGTATATTAAGCGTTTAAACAAAAGTAGGCAGTATTCCTAAAAGTATACTCAGGAATCTTCAAGGTTTCAATTGAGTCATTCAGAAAACGCCAGTCTAATCAGAATCACCTGTACATATAAACAGTATTCTCTTCATTTATCAGCTTCCTACATATTCTGAGCTATATAAACAGCAATTCTTAATGTTTGAAAGCACATTCTTCCAAAATATGTCATCTAAGGTAGCCAGAATGGTAAACATTATCTGTACTCTCGTCATTACACAGCATTCTATCTCTAATCTCCGTGATTGAACATGAACATAAAGATAGAACGGCTGTATGTACCAGCATTTCAAGTGTTTCTTACAAGTTTCTAATCATTTCTATGGACTCTCAGGGTGTATGTTAAGCGTTTAACCAAAAGTAGACAGTTTTCCTAGAAGTATACACAGGAAACTTCAAAGTTTCAATTGAGTCATTCAGAAAACGCCAGTCTAATCAGAATCACCTGTAAATAGAAACAGTATTCTCTTCATTGATCAGCCACATACACATATTCTGAGCTTTAAAAACAACAATTCCTCATGTTGGAAGCACTTTCCTTGGATAAACACCATCTAGAGTAGCCGGAATTGTAAATATTATCATTACTCACTTCATTTGAGAGTTTTCTACCTCTAATCTCGGTGATTGAACTAGGCCATCAGGTTAGAACGGCTCTATTTACCCGTATTTAAACTGTTTCTTACATGTCTCTCATCATTTCTGGGACTATCATATGTATTGTAAGAGTTTTACCAAAAGTAGACAGTTTTCCCAGAAGAATACACATGAATCTTCAAGAGTTAAATTGTGCCATTCAGAAAACGCCGCAATTCAGCCTAGTTGTAAATAGGAAAAGTATTCTCTTCATATATCAGCTTCATACCCATATTCTCAGCTTTTTAAACAGAAATTCTTAATGTTTGAAAGCACTTTCTTCGGAAATACATCATCTAAAGTAGCCAGAATGGTAAACATTATCTGTACTCTCGTCAACACGCAGCAATCTATCTCTAATCTCCGTGATTGAACATGAACATAAAGCTAGAACGGCTCTATGTACCACCATTTCAAGAGTTTCTTACAAGTTTCTAATCATTTCTCAGGACTATTGTTGCGTATGTTAAGCGTTTAACCAAAAGTAGACAGTTTTTCTGAGAAGTATACACATAAATCTTCAAAGTTTCAATTGAGTCATTCAGAAAAACGCCAGTCTAATCAGAATCACCTGTACATATAAACAGTATTCTCTTTATTTATCAGCTTCCTACATATTCTGAGCTATATGAACAGCAATTCTTAATGTTTGAAAGCACATTCTTCCAAAATATGTCATCTAAAGTAGCCAGAATGATAAACATTATCTGTACTCTCGTCATTACACAGCATTCTATCTCTAGTCTCCGTGATTGAACATGAACATAAAGATAGAACGGCTCTATGTACCCAGCATTTCAAGTGTTTCTTACAAGTTTCTAATCATTTTCTCGGCACTATCATTGCGTATGTTAAGCGTTTTAAACCAAAAGTAGACAGTTTTCCTAGAAGTATACGACAGGAAACTTCAAAGTTTCAATTGAGTCATTCAGAAAACGCCAGTCTAATCAGAATCACCTGTAAATAGAAACAGTATTCTCTTCATTGATCAGCCTCATACACATATTCTGAGCTTTAAAAACAACAATTCCTCATGTTGGATGGACTTTCCTTGGATAAACACCATCAGGAGTAGCCGGAATTGTAAATATTATCATTACTCTCTTCATTTGAGAGTTTTCTACCTCTAATCTCGGTGATTGAACTAGGCCATCAGGTTAGAACGGCTCTATTTACCCGTATTTAAACTGTTTCTTACATGTCTCTCATCATTTCTGGGACTATCATGTGTATTGTAAGAGTTTTAACCAAAAGTAGACAGTTTTTCCCAGAAGAATAAACATGAATCTTCAAGAGTTAAATTGTGCCCTTCAGAAAACGCCATGCAATTCAGCCTAGTTGTAAATATAAAAAGTATTCTCTTCATATATCAGCTTCATACCCATATTCTCAGCTTTGTAAACGGAAATTCTTAATGTTTGAAAGCACTTTCTTCGGAAATACATCATCTGAAGTAGCCAGAATGGTAAACATTATCTGTACTCTCGTCATTACACAGCATTCTATCTCTAATCTCCGTGATGGAACATGAACATAAAGATAGGACGGCTCTATGTACTAGCATTTCAAGTGTTTCTTACAAGTTTCTAATCATTTCTCGGGACTATCATGGTGTATGTTAAGCGTTTAACCAAAAGTAGACAGTTTTCCGAGAAGTATACACAGGAATCTTCAAGGTTTCAAATGAGTCATTCAGAAAATGCCAGTCTAATCAGAATCACCTGTAAATATAAAAAGTATTCTCTTTATTTATCAGCTTCCCTACATATTCTGAGCTTTATAAACAGCAATTCTTAATGTTTATAAAGCACATTATTTGGAAATATGTCATCTAAATAGCCAGAATGGTAAACATTATCTGTACTCTCGTCATTACACAGCATTCTATCTCTAATCTCCTTGATTGAACATGAATATAAAGATAGAACGGCTCTATGTACCAGCATTTCAAGTGTTTCTTACAATTTTCTAATAATTTCTCGGGACTATCATGGTGTATATTAAGCGTTTAACCAAAAGTAGACAGTATTCCTAAAAGTATACTCAGGAATCTTCAAGGTTTCAATTGAGTCATTCAGAAAACGCCAGTCTAATCAGAATCACCTGTACATATAAACAGTATTCTCTTTATTTATCAGCTTCCTACATATTCTGAGCTTTATAAACAGCAATTCTTAATGTTTGAAAGCACATTATTTGGAAATATGTCATCTAAAGTAGCCAGAATGGTAAACATTATCTGTACTCTCGTCATTACGCAGCATTCTATCTCTAGTCTCCGTGATTGAACATGAACATAAAGATAGAAAGGCTCTATGTACCAGCATTTCAAGTGTTTCTTACAAGTTTCTAATCATTTCTATGGACTATCAGGGAGTATGTTCAACGTTTAAACCAAAAGTAGACAGTTTTCCTAAAAGTATACACAGAAATCTTCAAGGTTTCAATTGAGTCATTCAGAAAACGCCAGTCTAATCAGAATCACCTGTACATATAAACAGTATTCTCTTTATTTATCAGCTTCCTACATATTCTGAGCTTTATAAACAGCAATTCTTAATGTTTGAAAGGACATTATTTGGAAATATGTCATCTAAGGTAGCCAGAATGGTAAACATTATCTGTACTCTCGTCATTACACAGCATTCTATCTCTAGTCTCCGTGATTGAACATGAACATAAAGATAGAACGGCTCTATGTACCAGCATTTCAAGTGTTTCTTACAAGTTTCTAATCATTTCTCGGCACTATCATTGCGTATGTTAAGCGTTTTAACCAAAAGTAGACAGTTTTCCCAGAAGAATACACATGAATCTTCAAGAGTTAAATTGTGCCATTCAGAAAACGCCATGCAATTCAGCCTAGTTGTAAATATAAAAAGTATTCTCTTCATATATCAGCTTCATACCCATATTCTCAGCTTTTTAAACGGAAATTCTTAATGTTTGAAAGCACTTTCTTCGGAAATACATCATCTAAAGTAGCCAGAATGGTAAACATTATCTGTACTCTCGTCATTACGCAGCAATCTATCTCTAATCTCCGTGATTGAACATGAACATAAAGCTAGAACGGCTCTATGTACCAGCACTTCAAGTGTTTCTTACAATTTTCTAATAATTTCTCGGGACTATCATGGTGTATATTAAGCGTTTAACCAAAAGTAGACAGTATTCCTAAAAGTATACTCAGGAATCTTCAAGGTTTCAATTGAGTCATTCAGAAAACGCCAGTCTAATCAGAATCACCTGTACATATAAACAGTATTCTCTTCATTTATCAGCTTCCTACATATCTGAGCTATATAAACAGCAATTCTTAATGTTTGAAAGCACATTCTTCCAAAATATGTCATCTAAAGTAGCCAGAATGGTAAACATTATCTGTACTCTCGTCATTACACAGCATTCTATCTCTAATCTCCGTGATTGAACATGAACATAAAGATAGAACGGCTGTATGTACCAGCATTTCAAGTGTTTCTTACAAGTTTCTAATCATTTCTCGGCACTATCATTGCGTATGTTAAGCGTTTTACCAAAAGTAGACAGTTTTCCTAGAAGTATACACAGGAAACTTCAAAGTTTCAATTGAGTCATTCAGAAAACGCCAGTCTAATCAGAATCACCTGTAAATAGAAACAGTATTCTCTTCATTGATCAGCCTCATACACATATTCTGAGCTTTAAAAACAACAATTCCTCATGTTGGAAGCACTTTCCTTGGATAAACACCATCTAGAGTAGCCGGAATTGTAAATATTATCATTACTCTCTTCATTTGAGAGTTTTCTACCTCTAATCTCGGTGATTGAACTAGGCCATCAGGTTAGAACGGCTCTATTTACCCGTATTTTAAACTGTTTTCTTACATGTCTCTCATCATTTCTGGGACTATCATGTGTATTGTAAGAGTTTTACCAAAAGTAGACAGTTTTCCCAGAAGAATACACATGAATCTTCAAGAGTTAAATTGTGCCATTTAGAAAACGCCATGCAATTCAGCCTAGTTGTAAATATAAAAACTATTCTCTTCATATATCAGCTTCATACCCATATTCTCTGCTTTTTAAATGGAAATTCTTAATGTTTGAAAGCACTTTCTTCGGAAATACATCATCTAAAGTAGCCAGAATGGTAAACATTATCTGTACTCTCGTCATTACGCAGCAATCTATCTCTAATCTCCGTGATTGAACATGAACATAAAGCTAGAACGGCTCTATGTACCAGCATTTCAAGAGTTTCTTACAAGTTTCTAATCATTTGTCAGGACTATTATTGCGTATGTTAAGCGTTTAACCAAAAGTAGACAGTTTTCCGAGAATTATACACATGAATCTTCAAAGTTTCAATTGAGTCATTCAGAAAACGCCAGTCTAATCAGAATCACCTGTACATATAAACAGTATTCTCTTTATCAGCTTCCTACATATTCTCAGCTTTATAAACAGCAATTCTTAATGTTTGAAAGCACATTTTTCAAAAATATGTCATCTAAAGTAGCCAGAATGGTAAACATTATCTGTACTCTCGTCATTACACAGCATTCTATCTCTAATCTCCGTGATTGAACATGAACATAAAGATAGGACGGCTCTATGTACTAGCATTTCAAGTGTTTCTTACAAGTTTCTAATCATTTCTCGGGACTATCATGGTGTATGTTAAGCGTTTAACCAAAAGTAGACAGTTTTCCGAGAAGTATACACAGGAATCTTCAAGGTTTCAAATGAGTCATTCAGAAAATGCCAGTCTAATCAGAATCACCTGTAAATATAAAAAGTATTCTCTTTATTTATCAGCTTCCTACATATTCTGAGCTTTATAAACAGCAATTCTTAATGTTTGAAAGCACATTATTTGGAAATATGTCATCTAAATAGCCAGAATGGTAAACATTATCTGTACTCTCGTCATTACACAGCATTCTATCTCTAATCTCCTTGATTGAACATGAATATAAAGATAGAACGGCTCTATGTACCAGCATTTCAAGTGTTTCTTACAATTTTCTAATAATTTCTCGGGACTATCATGGTGTATATTAAGCGTTTAACCAAAAGTAGACAGTATTCCTAAAAGTATACTCAGGAATCTTCAAGGTTTCAATTGAGTCATTCAGAAAACGCCAGTCTAATCAGAATCACCTGTACATATAAACAGTATTCTCTTTATTTATCAGCTTCCTACATATTCTGAGCTTTATAAACAGCAATTCTTAATGTTTGAAAGCACATTATTTGGAAATATGTCATCTAAAGTAGCCAGAATGGTAAACATTATCTGTACTCTCGTCATTACGCAGCATTCTATCTCTAGTCTCCGTGATTGAACATGAACATAAAGATAGAACGGCTCTATGTACCAGCATTTCAAGTGTTTCTTACAAGTTTCTAATCATTTCTATGGACTATCAGGGTGTATGTTCAACGTTTAACCAAAAGTAGACAGTTTTCCTAAAAGTATACACAGAAATCTTCAAGGTTTCAATTGAGTCATTCAGAAAACGCCAGTCTAATCAGAATCACCTGTACATATAAACAGTATTCTCTTTATTTATCAGCTTCCTACATATTCTGAGCTTTATAAACAGCAATTCTTAATGTTTGAAAGGACATTATTTGGAAATATGTCATCTAAGGTAGCCAGAATGGTAAACATTATCTGTACTCTCGTCATTACACAGCATTCTATCTCTAGTCTCCGTGATTGAACATGAACATAAAGATAGAACGGCTCTATGTACCAGCATTTCAAGTGTTTCTTACAAGTTTCTAATCATTTCTCGGCACTATCATTGCGTATGTTAAGCGTTTTACCAAAAGTAGACAGTTTTCCCAGAAGAATACACATGAATCTTCAAGAGTTAAATTGTGCCATTCAGAAAACGCCATGCAATTCAGCCTAGTTGTAAATATAAAAAGTATTCTCTTCATATATCAGCTTCATACCCATATTCTCAGCTTTTTAAACGGAAATTCTTAATGTTTGAAAGCACTTTCTTCGGAAATACATCATCTAAAGTAGCCAGAATGGTAAACATTATCTGTACTCTCGTCATTACGCAGCAATCTATCTCTAATCTCCGTGATTGAACATGAACATAAAGCTAGAACGGCTATATGTACCAGCATTTCAAGTGTTTCTTACAATTTTCTAATAATTTCTCGGGACTATCATGGTGTATATTAAGCGTTTAACCAAAAGTAGGCAGTATTCCTAAAAGTATACTCAGGAATCTTCAAGGTTTCAATTGAGTCATTCAGAAAACGCCAGTCTAATCAGAATCACCTGTACATATAAACAGTATTCTCTTCATTTATCAGCTTCCTACATATTCTGAGCTATATAAACAGCAATTCTTAATGTTTGAAAGCACATTCTTCCAAAATATGTCATCTAAAGTAGCCAGAATGGTAAACATTATCTGTACTCTCGTCATTACACAGCATTCTATCTCTAATCTCCGTGATTGAACATGAACATAAAGATAGAACGGCTGTATGTACCAGCATTTCAAGTGTTTCTTACAAGTTTCTAATCATTTCTATGGACTCTCAGGGTGTATGTTAAGCGTTTAACCAAAAGTACACAGTTTTCCTAGAAGTATACACAGGAAACTTCAAAGTTTCAATTGAGTCATTCAGAAAACGCCAGTCTAATCAGAATCACCTGTAAATAGAAACAGTATTCTCTTCATTGATCAGCCACATACACATATTCTGAGCTTTAAAAACAACAATTCCTCATGTTGGAAGCACTTTCCTTGGATAAACACCATCTAGAGTAGCCGGAATTGTAAATATTATCATTACTCACTTCATTTGAGAGTTTTCTACCTCTAATCTCGGTGATTGAACTAGGCCATCAGGTTAGAACGGCTCTATTTACCCGTATTTAAACTGTTTCTTACATGTCTCTCATCATTTCTGGGACTATCATATGTATTGTAAGAGTTTTACCAAAAGTAGACAGTTTTCCCAGAAGAATACACATGAATCTTCAAGAGTTAAATTGTGCCATTCAGAAAACGCCATGCAATTCAGCCTAGTTGTAAATAGGAAAAGTATTCTCTTCATATATCAGCTTCATACCCATATTCTCAGCTTTTTAAACAGAAATTCTTAATGTTTGAAAGCACTTTCTTCGGAAATACATCATCTAAAGTAGCCAGAATGGTAAACATTATCTGTACTCTCGTCAACACGCAGCAATCTATCTCTAATCTCCGTGATTGAACATGAACATAAAGCTAGAACGGCTCTATGTACCACCATTTCAAGAGTTTCTTACAAGTTTCTAATCATTTCTCAGGACTATTGTTGCGTATGTTAAGCGTTTAACCAAAAGTAGACAGTTTTCTGAGAAGTATACACATAAATCTTCAAAGTTTCAATTGAGTCATTCAGAAAACGCCAGTCTAATCAGAATCACCTGTACATATAAACAGTATTCTCTTTATTTATCAGCTTCCTACATATTCTGAGCTATATGAACAGCAATTCTTAATGTTTGAAAGCACATTCTTCCAAAATATGTCATCTAAAGTAGCCAGAATGATAAACATTATCTGTACTCTCGTCATTACACAGCATTCTATCTCTAGTCTCCGTGATTGAACATGAACATAAAGATAGAACGGCTCTATGTACCAGCATTTCAAGTGTTTCTTACAAGTTTCTAATCATTTCTCGGCACTATCATTGCGTATGTTAAGCGTTTTACCAAAAGTAGACAGTTTTCCTAGAAGTATACACAGGAAACTTCAAAGTTTCAATTGAGTCATTCAGAAAACGCCAGTCTAATCAGAATCACCTGTAAATAGAAACAGTATTCTCTTCATTGATCAGCCTCATACACATATTCTGAGCTTTAAAAACAACAATTCCTCATGTTGGATGGACTTTCCTTGGATAAACACCATCAGGAGTAGCCGGAATTGTAAATATTATCATTACTCTCTTCATTTGAGAGTTTTCTACCTCTAATCTCGGTGATTGAACTAGGCCATCAGGTTAGAACGGCTCTATTTACCCGTATTTAAACTGTTTCTTACATGTCTCTCATCATTTCTGGGACTATCATGTGTATTGTAAGAGTTTTACCAAAAGTAGACAGTTTTCCCAGAAGAATAAACATGAATCTTCAAGAGTTAAATTGTGCCCTTCAGAAAACGCCATGCAATTCAGCCTAGTTGTAAATATAAAAAGTATTCTCTTCATATATCAGCTTCATACCCATATTCTCAGCTTTGTAAACGGAAATTCTTAATGTTTGAAAGCACTTTCTTCGGAAATACATCATCTAAAGTAGCCAGAATGGTAAACATTATCTGTACTCTCGTCATTACACAGCATTCTATCTCTAATCTCCGTGATGGAACATGAACATAAAGATAGGACGGCTCTATGTACTAGCATTTCAAGTGTTTCTTACAAGTTTCTAATCATTTCTCGGGACTATCATGGTGTATGTTAAGCGTTTAACCAAAAGTAGACAGTTTTCCGAGAAGTATACACAGGAATCTTCAAGGTTTCAAATGAGTCATTCAGAAAATGCCAGTCTAATCAGAATCACCTGTAAATATAAAAAGTATTCTCTTTATTTATCAGCTTCCTACATATTCTGAGCTTTATAAACAGCAATTCTTAATGTTTAAAAGCACATTATTTGGAAATATGTCATCTAAATAGCCAGAATGGTAAACATTATCTGTACTCTCGTCATTACACAGCATTCTATCTCTAATCTCCTTGATTGAACATGAATATAAAGATAGAACGGCTCTATGTACCAGCATTTCAAGTGTTTCTTACAATTTTCTAATAATTTCTCGGGACTATCATGGTGTATATTAAGCGTTTAACCAAAAGTAGACAGTATTCCTAAAAGTATACTCAGGAATCTTCAAGGTTTCAATTGAGTCATTCAGAAAACGCCAGTCTAATCAGAATCACCTGTACATATAAACAGTATTCTCTTTATTTATCAGCTTCCTACATATTCTGAGCTTTATAAACAGCAATTCTTAATGTTTGAAAGCACATTATTTGGAAATATGTCATCTAAAGTAGCCAGAATGGTAAACATTATCTGTACTCTCGTCATTACGCAGCATTCTATCTCTAGTCTCCGTGATTGAACATGAACATAAAGATAGAAAGGCTCTATGTACCAGCATTTCAAGTGTTTCTTACAAGTTTCTAATCATTTCTATGGACTATCAGGGTGTATGTTCAACGTTTAACCAAAAGTAGACAGTTTTCCTAAAAGTATACACAGAAATCTTCAAGGTTTCAATTGAGTCATTCAGAAAACGCCAGTCTAATCAGAATCACCTGTACATATAAACAGTATTCTCTTTATTTATCAGCTTCCTACATATTCTGAGCTTTATAAACAGCAATTCTTAATGTTTGAAAGGACATTATTTGGAAATATGTCATCTAAGGTAGCCAGAATGGTAAACATTATCTGTACTCTCGTCATTACACAGCATTCTATCTCTAGTCTCCGTGATTGAACATGAACATAAAGATAGAACGGCTCTATGTACCAGCATTTCAAGTGTTTCTTACAAGTTTCTAATCATTTCTCGGCACTATCATTGCGTATGTTAAGCGTTTTACCAAAAGTAGACAGTTTTCCCAGAAGAATACACATGAATCTTCAAGAGTTAAATTGTGCCATTCAGAAAACGCCATGCAATTCAGCCTAGTTGTAAATATAAAAAGTATTCTCTTCATATATCAGCTTCATACCCATATTCTCAGCTTTTTAAACGGAAATTCTTAATGTTTGAAAGCACTTTCTTCGGAAATACATCATCTAAAGTAGCCAGAATGGTAAACATTATCTGTACTCTCGTCATTACGCAGCAATCTATCTCTAATCTCCGTGATTGAACATGAACATAAAGCTAGAACGGCTCTATGTACCAGCACTTCAAGTGTTTCTTACAATTTTCTAATAATTTCTCGGGACTATCATGGTGTATATTAAGCGTTTAACCAAAAGTAGACAGTATTCCTAAAAGTATACTCAGGAATCTTCAAGGTTTCAATTGAGTCATTCAGAAAACGCCAGTCTAATCAGAATCACCTGTACATATAAACAGTATTCTCTTCATTTATCAGCTTCCTACATATTCTGAGCTATATAAACAGCAATTCTTAATGTTTGAAAGCACATTCTTCCAAAATATGTCATCTAAAGTAGCCAGAATGGTAAACATTATCTGTACTCTCGTCATTACACAGCATTCTATCTCTAATCTCCGTGGTTGAACATGAACATAAAGATAGAACGGCTGTATGTACCAGCATTTCAAGTGTTTCTTACAAGTTTCTAATCATTTCTCGGCACTATCATTGCGTATGTTAAGCGTTTTACCAAAAGTAGACAGTTTTCCTAGAAGTATACACAGGAAACTTCAAAGTTTCAATTGAGTCATTCAGAAAACGCCAGTCTAATCAGAATCACCTGTAAATAGAAACAGTATTCTCTTCATTGGTCAGCCTCATACACATATTCTGAGCTTTAAAAACAACAATTCCTCATGTTGGAAGCACTTTCCTTGGATAAACACCATCTAGAGTAGCCGGAATTGTAAATATTATCATTACTCTCTTCATTTGAGAGTTTTCTACCTCTAATCTCGGTGATTGAACTAGGCCATCAGGTTAGAACGGCTCTATTTACCCGTATTTAAACTGTTTCTTACATGTCTCTCATCATTTCTGGGACTATCATGTGTATTGTAAGAGTTTTACCAAAAGTAGACAGTTTTCCCAGAAGAATACACATGAATCTTCAAGAGTTAAATTGTGCCATTTAGAAAACGCCATGCAATTCAGCCTAGTTGTAAATATAAAAACTATTCTCTTCATATATCAGCTTCATACCCATATTCTCTGCTTTTTAAATGGAAATTCTTAATGTTTGAAAGCACTTTCTTCGGAAATACATCATCTAAAGTAGCCAGAATGGTAAACATTATCTGTACTCTCGTCATTACGCAGCAATCTATCTCTAATCTCCGTGATTGAACATGAACATAAAGCTAGAACGGCTCTATGTACCAGCATTTCAAGAGTTTCTTACAAGTTTCTAATCATTTCTCAGGACTATTATTGCGTATGTTAAGCGTTTAACCAAAAGTAGACAGTTTTCCGAGAATTATACACATGAATCTTCAAAGTTTCAATTGAGTCATTCAGAAAACGCCAGTCTAATCAGAATCACCTGTACATATAAACAGTATTCTCTTTATCAGCTTCCTACATATTCTCAGCTTTATAAACAGCAATTCTTAATGTTTGAAAGCACATTTTTCAAAAATATGTCATCTAAAGTAGCCAGAATGGTAAACATTATCTGTACTCTCGTCATTACACAGCATTCTATCTCTAATCTCCGTGATTGAACATGAACATAAAGATAGGACGGCTCTATGTACTAGCATTTCAAGTGTTTCTTACAAGTTTCTAATCATTTCTCGGGACTATCATGGTGTATGTTAAGCGTTTAACCAAAAGTAGACAGTTTTCCGAGAAGTATACACAGGAATCTTCAAGGTTTCAAATGAGTCATTCAGAAAATGCCAGTCTAATCAGAATCACCTGTAAATATAAAAAGTATTCTCTTTATTTATCAGCTTCCTACATATTCTGAGCTTTATAAACAGCAATTCTTAATGTTTGAAAGCACATTATTTGGAAATATGTCATCTAAATAGCCAGAATGGTAAACATTATCTGTACTCTCGTCATTACACAGCATTCTATCTCTAATCTCCTTGATTGAACATGAATATAAAGATAGAACGGCTCTATGTACCAGCATTTCAAGTGTTTCTTACAATTTTCTAATAATTTCTCGGGACTATCATGGTGTATATTAAGCGTTTAACCAAAAGTAGACAGTATTCCTAAAAGTATACTCAGGAATCTTCAAGGTTTCAATTGAGTCATTCAGAAAACGCCAGTCTAATCAGAATCACCTGTACATATAAACAGTATTCTCTTTATTTATCAGCTTCCTACATATTCTGAGCTTTATAAACAGCAATTCTTAATGTTTGAAAGCACATTATTTGGAAATATGTCATCTAAAGTAGCCAGAATGGTAAACATTATCTGTACTCTCGTCATTACGCAGCATTCTATCTCTAGTCTCCGTGATTGAACATGAACATAAAGATAGAACGGCTCTATGTACCAGCATTTCAAGTGTTTCTTACAAGTTTCTAATCATTTCTATGGACTATCAGGGTGTATGTTCAACGTTTAACCAAAAGTAGACAGTTTTCCTAAAAGTATACACAGAAATCTTCAAGGTTTCAATTGAGTCATTCAGAAAACGCCAGTCTAATCAGAATCACCTGTACATATAAACAGTATTCTCTTTATTTATCAGCTTCCTACATATTCTGAGCTTTATAAACAGCAATTCTTAATGTTTGAAAGGACATTATTTGGAAATATGTCATCTAAGGTAGCCAGAATGGTAAACATTATCTGTACTCTCGTCATTACACAGCATTCTATCTCTAGTCTCCGTGATTGAACATGAACATAAAGATAGAACGGCTCTATGTACCAGCATTTCAAGTGTTTCTTACAAGTTTCTAATCATTTCTCGGCACTATCATTGCGTATGTTAAGCGTTTTACCAAAAGTAGACAGTTTTCCCAGAAGAATACACATGAATCTTCAAGAGTTAAATTGTGCCATTCAGAAAACGCCATGCAATTCAGCCTAGTTGTAAATATAAAAAGTATTCTCTTCATATATCAGCTTCATACCCATATTCTCAGCTTTTTAAACGGAAATTCTTAATGTTTGAAAGCACTTTCTTCGGAAATACATCATCTAAAGTAGCCAGAATGGTAAACATTATCTGTACTCTCGTCATTACGCAGCAATCTATCTCTAATCGCCGTGATTGAACATGAACATAAAGCTAGAACGGCTATATGTACCAGCACTTCAAGTGTTTCTTACAATTTTCTAATAATTTCTCGGGACTATCATGGTGTATATTAAGCGTTTAACCAAAAGTAGGCAGTATTCCTAAAAGTATACTCAGGAATCTTCAAGGTTTCAATTGAGTCATTCAGAAAACGCCAGTCTAATCAGAATCACCTGTACATATAAACAGTATTCTCTTCATTTATCAGCTTCCTACATATTCTGAGCTATATAAACAGCAATTCTTAATGTTTGAAAGCACATTCTTCCAAAATATGTCATCTAAAGTAGCCAGAATGGTAAACATTATCTGTACTCTCGTCATTACACAGCATTCTATCTCTAATCTCCGTGATTGAACATGAACATAAAGATAGAACGGCTGTATGTACCAGCATTTCAAGTGTTTCTTACAAGTTTCTAATCATTTCTATGGACTCTCAGGGTGTATGTTAAGCGTTTAACCAAAAGTAGACAGTTTTCCTAGAAGTATACACAGGAAACTTCAAAGTTTCAATTGAGTCATTCAGAAAACGCCAGTCTAATCAGAATCACCTGTAAATAGAAACAGTATTCTCTTCATTGATCAGCCACATACACATATTCTGAGCTTTAAAAACAACAATTCCTCATGTTGGAAGCACTTTCCTTGGATAAACACCATCTAGAGTAGCCGGAATTGTAAATATTATCATTACTCACTTCATTTGAGAGTTTTCTACCTCTAATCTCGGTGATTGAACTAGGCCATCAGGTTAGAACGGCTCTATTTACCCGTATTTAAACTGTTTCTTACATGTCTCTCATCATTTCTGGGACTATCATATGTATTGTAAGAGTTTTACCAAAAGTAGACAGTTTTCCCAGAAGAATACACATGAATCTTCAAGAGTTAAATTGTGCCATTCAGAAAACGCCATGCAATTCAGCCTAGTTGTAAATAGGAAAAGTATTCTCTTCATATATCAGCTTCATACCCATATTCTCAGCTTTTTAAACAGAAATTCTTAATGTTTGAAAGCACTTTCTTCGGAAATACATCATCTAAAGTAGCCAGAATGGTAAACATTATCTGTACTCTCGTCAACACGCAGCAATCTATCTCTAATCTCCGTGATTGAACATGAACATAAAGCTAGAACGGCTCTATGTACCACCATTTCAAGAGTTTCTTACAAGTTTCTAATCATTTCTCAGGACTATTGTTGCGTATGTTAAGCGTTTAACCAAAAGTAGACAGTTTTCTGAGAAGTATACACATAAATCTTCAAAGTTTCAATTGAGTCATTCAGAAAACGCCAGTCTAATCAGAATCACCTGTACATATAAACAGTATTCTCTTTATTTATCAGCTTCCTACATATTCTGAGCTATATGAACAGCAATTCTTAATGTTTGAAAGCACATTCTTCCAAAATATGTCATCTAAAGTAGCCAGAATGATAAACATTATCTGTACTCTCGTCATTACACAGCATTCTATCTCTAGTCTCCGTGATTGAACATGAACATAAAGATAGAACGGCTGTATGTACCAGCATTTCAAGTGTTTCTTACAAGTTTCTAATCATTTCTCGGCACTATCATTGCGTATGTTAAGCGTTTTACCAAAAGTAGACAGTTTTCCTAGAAGTATACACAGGAAACTTCAAAGTTTCAATTGAGTCATTCAGAAAACGCCAGTCTAATCAGAATCACCTGTAAATAGAAACAGTATTCTCTTCATTGATCAGCCTCATACACATATTCTGAGCTTTAAAAACAACAATTCCTCATGTTGGATGGACTTTCCTTGGATAAACACCATCAGGAGTAGCCGGAATTGTAAATATTATCATTACTCTCTTCATTTGAGAGTTTTCTACCTCTAATCTCGGTGATTGAACTAGGCCATCAGGTTAGAACGGCTCTATTTACCCGTATTTAAACTGTTTCTTACATGTCTCTCATCATTTCTGGGACTATCATGTGTATTGTAAGAGTTTTACCAAAAGTAGACAGTTTTCCCAGAAGAATAAACATGAATCTTCAAGAGTTAAATTGTGCCCTTCAGAAAACGCCATGCAATTCAGCCTAGTTGTAAATATAAAAAGTATTCTCTTCATATATCAGCTTCATACCCATATTCTCAGCTTTTTAAACGGAAATTCTTAATGTTTGAAAGCACTTTCTTCGGAAATACATCATCTAAAGTAGCCAGAATGGTAAACATTATCTGTACTCTCGTCATTACGCAGCAATCTATCTCTAATCTCCGTGATTGAACATGAACATAAAGCTAGAACGGCTCTATGTACCAGCACTTCAAGTGTTTCTTACAATTTTCTAATAATTTCTCGGGACTATCATGGTGTATATTAAGCGTTTAACCAAAAGTAGACAGTATTCCTAAAAGTATACTCAGGAATCTTCAAGGTTTCAATTGAGTCATTCAGAAAACGCCAGTCTAATCAGAATCACCTGTACATATAAACAGTATTCTCTTCATTTATCAGCTTCCTACATATTCTGAGCTATATAAACAGCAATTCTTAATGTTTGAAAGCACATTCTTCCAAAATATGTCATCTAAAGTAGCCAGAATGGTAAACATTATCTGTACTCTCGTCATTACACAGCATTCTATCTCTAATCTCCGTGATTGAACATGAACATAAAGATAGAACGGCTGTATGTACCAGCATTTCAAGTGTTTCTTACAAGTTTCTAATCATTTCTATGGACTCTCAGGGTGTATGTTAAGCGTTTAACCAAAAGTAGACAGTTTTCCTAGAAGTATACACAGGAAACTTCAAAGTTTCAATTGAGTCATTCAGAAAACGCCAGTCTAATCAGAATCACCTGTAAATAGAAACAGTATTCTCTTCATTGATCAGCCACATACACATATTCTGAGCTTTAAAAACAACAATTCCTCATGTTGGAAGCACTTTCCTTGGATAAACACCATCTAGAGTAGCCGGAATTGTAAATATTATCATTACTCACTTCATTTGAGAGTTTTCTACCTCTAATCTCGGTGATTGAACTAGGCCATCAGGTTAGAACGGCTCTATTTACCCGTATTTAAACTGTTTCTTACATGTCTCTCATCATTTCTGGGACTATCATATGTATTGTAAGAGTTTTACCAAAAGTAGACAGTTTTCCCAGAAGAATACACATGAATCTTCAAGAGTTAAATTGTGCCATTCAGAAAACGCCATGCAATTCAGCCTAGTTGTAAATAGGAAAAGTATTCTCTTCATATATCAGCTTCATACCCATATTCTCAGCTTTTTAAACAGAAATTCTTAATGTTTGAAAGCACTTTCTTCGGAAATACATCATCTAAAGTAGCCAGAATGGTAAACATTATCTGTACTCTCGTCAACACGCAGCAATCTATCTCTAATCTCCGTGATTGAACATGAACATAAAGCTAGAACGGCTCTATGTACCACCATTTCAAGAGTTTCTTACAAGTTTCTAATCATTTCTCAGGACTATTGTTGCGTATGTTAAGCGTTTAACCAAAAGTAGACAGTTTTCTGAGAAGTATACACATAAATCTTCAAAGTTTCAATTGAGTCATTCAGAAAACGCCAGTCTAATCAGAATCACCTGTACATATAAACAGTATTCTCTTTATTTATCAGCTTCCTACATATTCTGAGCTATATGAACAGCAATTCTTAATGTTTGAAAGCACATTCTTCCAAAATATGTCATCTAAAGTAGCCAGAATGATAAACATTATCTGTACTCTCGTCATTACACAGCATTCTATCTCTAGTCTCCGTGATTGAACATGAACATAAAGATAGAACGGCTCTATGTACCAGCATTTCAAGTGTTTCTTACAAGTTTCTAATCATTTCTCGGCACTATCATTGCGTATGTTAAGCGTTTTACCAAAAGTAGACAGTTTTCCTAAAAGTATACACAGGAATCTTCAAGGTTTCAATTGAGTCACTCAGAAAACGCCGGTCTAATCAGAATCACCTGTAAATATAAACAGTATTCTTTTCATTGATCAGCCTCATACACATATTCTGAGCTTTAAAAACAACAATTCCTCATGTTGGAAGCACTTTCCTTTGAAAAACACCATCTAGAGTAGCCGGAATTGTAAACCTTATCATTACTCTCTTCATTTGAAAGTTTTCTACCTCTAAACTCGGTGATTGAACTAGGCCATCAGGATAGAACGGCTCTATTTACCCGTATTTAAACTGTTTCTTACATGTCTCTCATCATTTCTGGGACTATCATTGTGTATTTTAAGAGTTTTACCAAAAGTAGACAGTTTTCCCAGAAGTATACACATGAATCTTCAATAGTTAAATTGTGCCATTCAGAAAACGACAGGCAATTCAGCCTCAGTTGTAAATATAAAAAGTATTCTCTTCATTTATCAGCTTCATACCCATATTCTCAGCTTTTTAAACGGAAATTCTTAATGTTTGAAAGCACTTTCTTCGGAAATACATCTAAAGTAGCCAGAATGGTAAACATTATCTGTACTCTCGTCATTACGCAGCATTCTATCTCTAATCTCCGTGATTGAACATGAACATAAAGATAGGACGGCTCTATGTACTAGCATTTCAAGTGTTTCTTACAAGTTTCTAATCATTTCTCGGGACTATCATGGTGTATGTTAAGCGTTTAACCCAAAGTAGACAGTTTTCCGAGAAGTATACACAGGAATCTTCAAGGTTTCAAATGAGTCATTCAGAAAATGCCAGTCTAATCAGAATCACCTGTAAATATAAAAAGTATTCTCTTTATTTATCAGCTTCCTACATATTCTGAGCTTTAGAAACAGCAATTCTTAATGTTTGAAAGCACATTATTTGGAAATATGTCATCTTAAGTAGCCAGAATGGTAAACATTATCTGTACTCTCGTCATTACTCAGCATTCTATCTCTAATCTCCGTGATTGAACATGAATATAAAGATAGAACGGCTCTATGTACCAGCATTTCAAGTGTTTCTTACAATTTTCTAATAATTTCTCGGGACTATCATGGTGTATATTAAGCGTTTAACCAAAAGTAGACAGTATTCCTAAAAGTATACTGAGGAATCTTCAAGGTTTCAATTGAGTCATTCAGAAAACGCCAGTCTAATCAGAATCACCTGTACATATAAACAGTATTCTCTTTATTTATCAGCTTCCTACATATTCTGAACTATATAAACAGCAATTCTTAATGTTTGAAAGCACATTCTTCCAAAATATGTCATCTAAAGTAGCCAGAATGGTAAACATTATCTGTACTCTCGTTATTACGCAGCATTCTATCTCTAGTCTCCGTGATTGAACATGAACATAAAGATAGAACGGCTCTATGTACCAGCATTTCAAGTGTTTCTTAGAAGTTTCTAATCATTTCTATGGACTATCAGGGTGTATGTTCAGCGTTTAACCAAAAGTAGACAGTTTTCCTAAAAGTATACACAGGAATCTTCAAGGTTTCAATTGAGTCATTCAGATAACGACAGTCTAATCAGAATCACCTGTACATATAAACAGGATTCTCTTTATTTATCAGCTTCCTACATATTCTGAGCTTTATAAACAGCAATTCTTAATGTTTGAAGCACATTCTTCCAAAATATGTCATCTAAAGTAGCCAGAATTGTAAACATGATCTGTACTCTCCTCATTACGCAGCATTCTATCTCTAATCTCTGTGATTGAACATGAACATAAAGATAGAACGGCTCTATGTACCAGCATTTCAAGTGTTTCTTACAAGTTTCTAATCATTTCTCGGCACTATCATTGCGTATGTTAAGCGTTTTACCAAAAGTAGACAGTTTTCCTAGAAGTATACACAGGAAACTTCAAAGTTTCAATTGAGTCATTCAGAAAACGCCAGTCTAATCAGAATCAACTGTAAATAGAAACAGTATTCTCTTCATTGATCAGCCTCATACACATATTCTGAGCTTTAAAAACAACAATTCCTCATGTTGGAAGCACTTTCCTTGGATAAACACCATCTAGAGTAGCCGGAATTGTAAATATTATCATTACTCTCTTCATTTGAGAGTTTTATAACTCTAATCTCGGTGATTGAACTAGGCCATCAGGTTAGAATGGCTCTATTTACCCGTATTTAAACTGTTTCTTACATGTCTCTCATCATTTCTGGGACTATCATGTGTATTGTAAGAGTTTTACCAAAAGTAGACAGTTTTCCCAGAAGAATACACATGAATCTTCAAGAGTTAAATTGTGCCATTCAGAAAACGGCATGCAATTCAGCCTAGTTGTAAATATAAAAAGTATTCTCTTCATATATCAGCTTCATACCCATATTCTCAGCTTTTTAAACGGAAATTCTTAATGTTTGAAAGCACTTTCTTCGGAAATACATCATCTAAAGTAGCCACAATGGTAAACATTATCTGTACTCTCGTCATTATGCAGCAATCTATCTCTAATCTCCGTGATTGAACATGAACATCAAGCTAGAACGGCTCTATGTACCAGCATTTCAAGTGTTTCTTACAAGTTTCTAATCATTTCTCGGGACTATCATGGTGTATGTTAAGCGTTTAACCAAAAGTAGACAGTTTTCCCAGAAGTATACACAGGAATCTTCAAGGTTTCAATTGAGTCATTCAGAAAACGCCAGTCTAATCAGAATCACCTGTACATATAAACAGTATTCTCTTTATTTATCAGCTTCCTACATATTCAGATCCTTATAAACAGCAATTCTTAATGTTTGAAAGCACTTTCTTCGGAAATACATCATCTAAAGTAGCCAGAATGGTAAACATTATCTGTACTCTCGTCATTACGCAGCATTCTATCTCTAATCTCCTTGATTGAACATGAACATAAAGATAGAACGGCTCTAAGTACCAGCATTTCAAGTGTTTCTTACAAGTTTCTAATCATTTCTCGGGACTATCATTGGGTGTGTTAAGCGTTTTACCAAAATAGACAGTTTTCCTAGAAGTATACACAGGAATCTTCAAAGTTTTCATGAGCCATTCAGAAAACGCCAGTCTAATCAGAATAACCTGTAAATAGAAACAGTATTCTCTTCATTGATCAGCCTCATACACATATTCTGAGCTTTAAAAACAACAATTCCTCATGTTGGAAGCACTTTCCTTGGATAAACACCATCTAGAGTAGCCGGAATTGTAAACCTTATCATTACTCTCTTCATTTGAAAGTTTTCTACCTCTAAACTCTGTGATTGAACTAGGCCATCAGGATAGAACGGCTCTATTTACCCGTATTTAAACTGTTTCTTACATGTCTCTCATCATTTCTGGGACTATCATTGTGTATTTTAAGAGTTTGACCAAAAGTAGACAGTTTTCCCAGAAGTATACACATGAGTCTTCAAGAGTTAAATTGTGCCATTCAGAAAACGCCAGGGTATTCAGCCTCAGTTGTAAATATAAGAAGTATTCTCTTCATTTATCAGCTTCATACCCATATTCTCAGCTTTTGAAATGGAAATTCTTAATGTTTGAAAGCACTTTCTTCGGAAATACATCTAAAGTAGCCAGAATGGTAAACATTATCTGTACTCTCGTCATTACGCAGCATTCTATCTCTAATCTCCGTGATTGAACATGAACATAAAGATAGAACGGCTCTATGTACCAGCATTTCAAGTGTTTCTTACATGTTTCTAATCATTTCTCAGGACTATCATGGTTTATGTTAAGCGTTTTACCAAAAGTAGACAGTTTTCCGAGAAGTATACACAGGAATCTTCAAGGTTTCAATTGAGTCATTCAGAAAACGCCAGTCTAATCAGAATCACCTGTAAATAGAAACAGTATTTTCTTTATTTATCAGCTTCCTACATATTCTGAGCTTTATAAACAGCAATTCTTAATGTTT
Source organism: Myotis yumanensis (assembly GCF_028538775.1). Taxonomy (NCBI): domain Eukaryota; kingdom Metazoa; phylum Chordata; class Mammalia; order Chiroptera; family Vespertilionidae; genus Myotis; species Myotis yumanensis. The sequence goes on along the minus strand of NW_027223753.1, from coordinate 105,626,104 downwards.
GAAAGCACATTCTTTGGAAAAATGTCATCAAAAATAGCCAGAATGGTAAACATTATCTGTACTCTCGTCGTTACGCAGCATTCTATCTCTAAACTCCGTGATTCAACATGAACATAAAGATAGAACGGCTCTATGTACCAGCATTTCCAGTGTTTCTTACAAGTTTCTAATCATTTCTCGGGACTATCATTGCGTATGTTAAGCGTTTTACGAAAAGTAGACAGTTTTCCTAGAAGTATGCACAGGAATCTTCAAGGTTTCAATTGAGTCATTCAGAAAACGCCAGTCTAATCAGAATCACCTGTAAATATAAACAGTATTCTCTTTATTTATCAGCTTCATACATATTCTGAGCTTTATAAACAGCAATTCTTAATGTTTGAAAGCACTTTCCTTGGAAAAACAACATCTAGAGTAGCCGCAATTGTAAACTTCATCCTTACTCTCCTCAGTTGAGAGTTTTTTACCTCTAATCTCAGTGATTGAACTAGGCCATAAAGATAGCATAGCTCTATTATACATCATTTCAAGTGTTTCTTACATGTTTCTAGTCACTTCCCCGGACTAATCTAGTGTATCTTAAGAGTTTTACCAAAATTAGACATTTTTCCAGAAGTCGATACATGAATCTTCAGGATGTAAACTTTGTCATTAAGAAAATGCCAGGCAATTCAGCCTCAATTGTAAATTTAAATAGTATTCTCTTCATTGATCAGCCTCATACACTTATTCTGTGTTTTAAAAACAGCAATTCCTCATGTTGGAAGCAAATTCTTTGGAAAAACACCATCTAGAGTAGCCGGAATTGTAAATATTATCATTACTCTCTTCATTTGAGAGTTTTCTACCTCTAATCTCGGTGATTGAACTAGGCCATCAGGATAGAACGGCTCTATTTACACGTAATTAAACTGTTTCTTACATGTCTCTAATCATTTCTGGGACTATCATTGTGTGTATTTTAAGAGGTTTACCAAAAGTAGACAGTTTTCCTAGAAGTATACACAGGAATCTTCAAGGTTTCAATTGAGTCATTCAGAAAACGCCAGTCTAATCAGAATCACCTGTAAATAGAAACAGTATTCTCTTTATTTATCAGCTTCATACATATTCTGAGCTTTATAAACAGCAATTCTTAATGTTTGAAAGCACTTTCCTTGGAAAAACAACATCTAGAGTAGCCGCAATTGTAAACTTCATCATTACTCTCCTCAGTTGAGAGTTTTTTACCTCTAATCTCAGTGATTGAACTAGGCCATAAAGATAGCACGGCTCTATTATACAGCATTTCAAGTGTTTCTCACATGTTTCTAGTCACTTTCCGGGACTATCCTAGTGTATTTTAAGAGTTTTACCAAAATCAGACATATTTCCACATGTAGATAATTGAATCTTCAGGATGTAAACTTTGTCATTAAGAAAATGCCAGGCAATTCAGCCTCAATTGTAAATATAAACAGTATTCTCTTCATTGATCAGCCTCATACATATATTCTGAGCTTTAAAAACAGGAATTCCTCATGTTGGAAGCACTTTCTTTGGAAAAACACCATCTAGAGTAGCCGGAATTGTAAACATTATCATTACTCCCTTCATTTGAGAGTTTTCTACCTCTAATCTCGGTGATTGAACTAGGCCATCAGGATAGAACGGCTCTATTTACCCGTATTTAAACTGTTTCTTACATGTCTCTAATCATTTCTGGAACTATCATTGTGTGTTTTAAAATACACAATCATAATCTTGTGATTTGATTAAGAACGTATCATAAACTATGGAAATCCAAGTGAAAGATTCACACCATCTCCATGGCCGTATTCAATCAACTTGATTCCAAATAGAAAGCTGTGAAATGACAGGAGCACTGACAATGTTTAGAATTCCATATATTCCTGTTTGTGTTTTCAGAACAAAGTGCTTTCAATCATTACAAAATCACGTTTACTGATGTCAGTTTTTGTGTGTAAACCTTTAAATGGCGCGATTACTGTCTATGTTTACAAGTGAGCCTGAATTGGTTTGGCGTTTTTTTTGCGTGAAACTGTTTAAATCCTGAAGGTTCCAGTGTAGACTTCGAATAAAAAGGTCTAACTGTGGTAAAACTCTTAAAACACACAATGATCGTCCCGGGAAATGATAAGGACAAGTACGACACTCTTGAAATAGCAATAAATAGAGTCTTATTACATTTCCTGCCATGTTCAATAACCGAGATTACAGGTGGATGGCTCCATGAAATGAGGAGGATTCTGATAATATATACAACTCCGGCAGCTTTACATGGCGTTATCAGAAGAAAGTGCTTTCAAACATCAAGAATTCCTGTTTCTAGATCTCAGAATTTGTGCATAAAGCCTTCACAAGAGGAGAGTATTGTTTATGTTTACAATTGAAGCTGAACTATTTTGCCATTTTTTGAATGAAATATTTTAAATCCTGAAGGTTCAAGTACATAATTCTAAGAAAACTGTCTAATTGTGATGAAACTCTTAAAATACACAATCATAATCTTGGGAAATGATTAAGAACGTATCATAAACTATGGAAATCCAAGTGAATAGATTCACACCATCTCAATGGCCGTATTCAATCAACTTGATTCAAAATAGAAAGCTGTGAAATGACAGGAGCACTGACAATGTTTAGAATTCCATATATTCCTGTTTGTGTTTTCAGAACAAAGTGCTTTTCAATCATTACGAAATCACGTTTACTGAGCTCAGTATTTGCGTGTAAACCTTTAAATGGCGAGAATACTGTCTATGTTTACAACTGAGGCTGAATTGGTTTGGCGTTTTTTTGCGTGAAACTGTTTAAATCCTGAAGGTTCCAGTATAGACTTCTAATAAAAAGGTCTAACTGTGGTAAAACTCTTAAAACACACAATGATCGTCCCGGGGTTTGGTCAGAACGTGTACGAAACTCTTGAAATAGAAGTAAATAGAGTCTGATTACATTTCCTGCCGTTTCAACAACCGAGATTACATGTAGAAAGCTGTGAAATGACAAGAATACTGATTATATTCACAAATCCGGCTACTTTTCATGAAGTTTTCAGAAGAACATGCTTTCAAACATGAAGGATTCCCGGTTATAGAGCTTAGAATGTTTGTATAAAGCCTTCACAAAAGGAGAATGTGGTTTATGTTTACCATTGAGGATGAAATCTTTGGCATTTTTGCATGAATCATTTGAAATCCTGATGGTTCGAGTATATGCTTCTAAAAAAAAGAAAAAAAGTTCTAATTGTGGTAAAACTCTTAAAACACACAATGTTCGTCCCGGGAAATGATAAGAAGGAGTACGACACTCTTGAAATAGAAGTAAATAGAGTCTTATTACATTTCCTGCCATGTTCAATAACCGAGATTACAGGTAGAAGGCTCCATGAAATGACGAGGATTCCGATAATATATACAACTCAGGCAGCTTTACCTGGCGTTTTCAGAAGAACGTGCTTTCAAACATTAAGAATTCCTGTTTCTAGATCTCAGAATTTGTGTATAAAGCCTTCACAAGAGGAGAGTATTGTTTATGTTTACAATTGAAGGTGAAATATTTTGGCATTTTTTGAATGAAAGAATTTAAATCCTGAAGGTTCAAGTACATAATTCTAAGAAACTGTCTAATTGTGATGAAACTCTTAAAATACACAATAATAATCTTGGGAAATGATTAAAAACGTATTATAAACTATTGAAATCCAAGTGAATGGATTCACCCCAACTCAATGGCCATATTCAATAAACTTGATTAAAAATAGAAAGCTGTGAAATAATGAGCATACAGTTTTGTTGTTAAAATTGCTGTTTAAAGACCGTGTTTCAAAATGAATCTAATCCTAATACTCAACAATTCACACTTATAGAGATCAGAACAGTGTGGGAATGTGTTTATTAGTTTTAGATTTCACAATGATTGGCCCTGAAATTGCCTAGACATATCTATGGAACTCTTGAATTAAAAGTAAATGGAACAGTAATATCTAAAGTAGAGTGCAAATGCACTGAAAACTCACTTCAAACAGCTGGGAAAAGCGGAGTAAACAGTATACATTTAAAAATCCGGTTAACTGACTAGACTTCTAAAGGATTCTAGTTAAAATCTTCAAGAATTCAGAATATACAGTTCAGTCAGAATGGGAATGTGGTTATTAGTATGAGAAGTCATAATGATAGACCTTGGAATTTGCTAGATATTTGTATGGAACCATTGAATTGCAAATAAATGGAGCAGTAATTTCTAAAGCAGTGTAAAAATGCACTGAAAACTCACTTTCAAGCAGCTGGGAAATGAGGAGTATACTGTTTACATTTAAAACTCTGGTTCAATGACTAGACTGCTAAAGAATTCTAGTTAAAATCTTCACAAATTCAGCTTATACAGTTTAGAAGAGAGTGGGAATGTGGTTATTATTCTGATAAGACTTAATGAAGGACCTTGCAAGTGTCTAGATATGTCTAAGGAACTCTTGTATTACAAGTAAAAGGAGTAGTAATATCTAAAGCAGAGCGCAAATGCACTGAAAACTCACTTTCAAGCAGCTGGGAGATGCGGAGTATACTGTTTATATTTAAAACTCCAGTTCACTGACTAGACTTCTAAAGGATTCTAGTTAAAATCTTCAAGAATTCAGATTATCCAGTTCAGTCAGAATGGGAATGTGGTTATTAGACTGGGAATTCACTATGATAGTCCCTAAACTTGTCTAGATATGGCTATGGAACATTTGAATTACAAGTAAATGGAACCTTATTATATAAAGGAGAGTGTCAATACATTGAGATCTCAGAATCATAAAGCTGTGAAATGATGAGCATACAGTTTACATTTAAAATTCCGGTTTAAAGACCAGCGTTTCTAAATGAATCTAATAAAAAAAACTCAACAATTCACGCTTATAGAGCTCAGAACAATATGGGAATGTGTTTAGTCGTCTTAGATTTCACAAAGATTGTCCCCGAAATTTCCCATATATGTCTATGAAACCCTTGAATTACAAGTAAATGGAGCAGAAATATCTAAAGCAGAGTGCAAATGCCCTGAAAACTCATTTTCAAGCAGCTGGGAAATGAAGAGAATAGTGTTCACATTTGTAACTCCTGTTCAAAGACATGATTTCTAAAGGATTCTAGTTAAAGTCTTTAAGAATTCATCTTATAGAGTTCGGAACATAATGGGAATGTGGTTATTAGTCTGGGAATTCACAATAGTCCCAAAAATTATCTAGCTATGACTATGGAAAACTTGAATTACAACTAAATGGAACCTTATTATCTAAAGGAGAGTGGCAATAAATTGGAACTCACAATCATAGAGCTGTGTAGTGATGCACATAGAGTTTACAGGTAAAATTGCGGTTTAAAGACCAGTGTTTCTAAATGAATCTAATCATAATACTCAACAATTCACGCTTATAGAGCTCAGAACAGTATGGGAATGTGTTTATTAGTCTTAGATTTCACAATGATTAATTTACAAGGAAATGGAGCTGTAATATCAAAGCAGAGTGCAAATACACTGACAATTCAGGTTCAACCGCTCGGAAAGGAAGAGAATAGTGTTCACATTTGTAACTCCTGTTCAATGACATGATTTCTAAAGGATTCTAGTTAAAATCTTTAAGAATTCATCTATTAGAGTTCAGAACATAATAGGAATGTGGTTATTAGTCTGGGAATTCACAATAGTCCCTAAAATTGTCTAGATATGGCTATGGAACACTTGAATTACAAGTAAAAGGAACCTTATTATCTAAAGGAGAGTGTTAATATACTGAAAACTCACGTTCAAAGAGCGGTGAAATGATGAGCATACCATTTACAATTAAAATTCCAGTTTAAAGACCCGCGTTTCCAGACAAATCTCATCATAAAACTCAAGAATTGAGGCTTATAGACCTCAGAACACAATGGGAATGTGTTCACTAGTCTTAGATTTCACAATGATTGTCCGTGAAATTGCCCAGATATGTCTATGAAACCCTTGAATTACAAGAAAATGGAGCAGTAATATCTAAAGCAGAGTGCAAATGCCCTGAAAACTCACTTTCAAACAGCTGGGAAATGCGGAGTACACTGTTTATATTTAAAACTCCGGTTCACTGACTAGACTGCTACAGGATTCTAGTTAAAATTTCAAGAATTCAGCTTATACAGTTCAAAACAGAATAGGAATGTGGTTACTAGTCTGAGAATTCACTGATAGTCCCTAAAATTTTCTAGATACGGCTATGGAACCCTTGAATTAAAAGTAAATGGATCCTTATTATCTAAAGGAGAGTGTAAATACACTGAGAACTCACAATCATAGAGCTGTGAAATGATGAGCATACAGTTTACAGGTAAAATTGCGGTTTCAAGACCATTGTTTCTAAATGAATCTAATCATAAAACTCAACAATTCACGCTTCTAGAGCTCAGAACAATATGGGAATGTGTTTAGTCGTCTTAGATTTCACAAAGATTGTCCCTGAAATTGAACAGATATGTCTATGAAACCCTTGAATTACAAGTAAATGGAGCAGAAATATCTAAAGCAGAGTTCAAATGCCCTGAAAACTCACTTTCAAGCAGCTGGGAAATGCGGTGTATACTGTATACACTTAAAAATCCGGTTAAATGACTAGACTTCTAAAGGATTCTAGTTAAAATCTTCAAGAATTCAGCTTATACAGTTTAGAAGAGAATAGGAATGTGGTTATTAGTATCAGAAGTCATAATGATAGACCTTGGAATTTGCTAGATATGTCTATGGAACTCTTTAATTACAAGTAAATGGAGCGGTAATATCTAAAGCAGCGTGCAAATGCCCTGAAAACTCACTACCAGGCAGCTGGGAAATGCGGAGTATACAGTTTACATTTAAAACTCCGGTTCACTGACTAGACTGATACAGGATTCTAGTTAAAATCTTCAAGAATTCAGCTTATACAGTTTAGAAAAGAATGGGAATGTGGTTATTAGTCTGAGAAGTCATAATGAAAGACCTTGCAAGTGTCTAGATATGTCTATGGAACTCTTGAATTACAAGTAAAAGGAGCAGTAATATCTAAAGCAGAGCGCAAATGCACTGAAATCTCACTTTCAAGCAGCTGGGAAATGCAGAGTATACTGTTTACATTTAAAACGCCGGTTCACTGACTAGACTTCTAAAGGATTCTAGTTAAAATCTTCAAGAATTCAGATTATCCAGTTCAGTCAGAATGGGAATGTGGTTATTAGTCTGGGAATTCACAATGATAGTCCCTAAAATTGTCTATATATGTCTATGGAACTCTTGAATTACAAGTTAATGGAACCTTACTATCTAAAGGAGGGTATACATACACTGAAAACTCACGTTTAAAGAGCTGTGAAATGATGAGCATACAGTTTACACTTAAAATTCCGGTTTAAAGACCAGTGTTTCTAAATAAATTTAATCATAAAACTCAACAATTCACGCTTCTAGAGCTCAGAACAATATGGGAATATGTTTAGTCGTCTTAGATTTCACAAAGATTGTCCCCGAAATTGCCCAGATATGTCTATGAAACCCTTGAATTACAAGTAAATGGAGCAGAAATATCTAAAGCAGAGCGCAAATGCACTGAAAACTCACTTTCAAACAGCTGGGAAATGACGAGCATTCAGTTTACATTTATAATTCCTATTTAAAGACTTAGCTTTTCTAAAGGAACGGAATTATAATACTTATCAATTCAAGTCCTTGGAGTTAAGAATTCTATGGGAATGTGTTTATTAGTATTAGAATTGACGATGATAGACCCTGAAAATGTCTAGATATTGCTATTGAACACTTGATTTACAAGGAAATAGAGCTGTAATATCTAAAGCAGAGTGCAAATACACAGAATTCACGTTCAACAGCTCGGAAATGAAGAGAAGAGTGTTCACATTGGTAACTCCTGTTCAATGACATGATTTCTAAAGGATTCTAGTTAAAATCTTTAAGAATTCATCTTATAGAGTTTGGAACATAATGGGAATGTGGTTATTAGTCTGGGAATTCACAATAGTCCCTAAAATTGTCTAGATATGGCTATGGAACACTTGAATAACAAGTAAATGCAACCTTATTATCTAAAGGAGATTATTAATACACTGAAATCTCACGTTCAATGAGCGGTGAAATGATGAGCATACCGTTTACAATTAAAATTCCGGTTTAAAGACCAGCGTTTCTAGACGAATCTAATCATAAAACTCAAGAATTGAGGCTTATAGAGCTCAGAACAGTATGGGAATGTCTTCACTAGTCTGAGATTTCACAATGATTGTCCGTGAAATTGCCCAGATATGTCTATGAAACCGTTGAATTACAAGTTCGTGGAGCAGTAATATCTAAAGCAGAGTGCAAATGCCCTGAAAACTCACTTTCAAACAGCTGGGAAATGCGGAGTACACTGTTTATATTTAAAACTCCGGTTCACTGACTAGACTGCTACAGGATTCTAGTTAAAATTTCAAGAATTCAGCTTATACAGTTCAAAACAGAATAGGAATGTGGTTACTAGTCTGAGAATTCACTGATAGTCCCTAAAATTTTCTAGATACGGCTATGGAACCCTTGAATTAAAAGTAAATGGATCCTAATTATCTAATGGAGAGTGTACACTGAAAACTCACAATCATAGAGCTGTGAAATGATGAGCATACAGTTTACAGGTAAAATTGCGGTTTCAAGACCATTGTTTCTAAATGAATCTAATCATACCACTCAACAATTCACGCTTCTAGAGCTCAGAACAATATGGGAAGGTGTTTAGTCGTCTTAGATTTCACAAAGATTGTCCCTGAAATTGCCCAGATATGTCTATGAAACCCTTGAATTACAAGTAAATTGAGCAGAAATATCTAAAGCAGAGTTCAAATGCCCTGAAAACTCACTTTCAAGCAGCTGGGAAATGCGGTGTATACTGTATACACTTAAAAATCCAGTTAAATGACTAGACTTCTAAAGGATTCTACTTAAAATCTTCAAGAATTCAGCTGATAGAGTTTAGAAGAGAATGGGAATGTCTTCACTAGTCTGAGATTTCACAATGATTGTCCATGAAATTGCCCAGATATGTCTATGAAACCGTTGAATTACAAGTAAGTGGAGCAGTAATATCTAAGGCAGAGTGCAAATGCCCTGAAAACTCACTTTCAAACAGCTGGGAAATGCGGAGTACACTGTTTATATTTAAAACTCCGGTTCACTGACTAGACTGCTACAGGATTCTAGTTAAAATTTCAAGAATTCAGCTTATACAGTTCAAAACAGAATAGGAATGTGGTTACTAGTCTGAGAATTCACTGATAGTCCCTAAAATTTTCTAGATACGGCTATGGAACCCTTGAATTAAAAGTAAATGGATCCTTATTACCTAAAGGAGAGTGTAAATACACTGAGAACTCACAATCATAGAGCTGTGAAATGATGAGCATACAGTTTACAGGTAAAATTGCGGTTTCAAGACCATTGTTTCTAAATGAATCTAATCATAAAACTCAACAATTCACGCTTCTAGAGCTCAGAACAATATGGGAATGTGTTTAGCCATCTTAGATTTCACAAAGATTGTCCCGGAAATTGCCCAAATATGTCTATGAAACCCTTGAATTACAAGTAAATTGAGCAGAAATATCTAAAGCAGAGTTCAAATGCCCTGAAAACTCACTTTCAAGCAGCTGGAAATGCGGTGTATACTGTATACACTTAAAAATCCAGTTAAATGACTAGACTTCTAAAGGATTCTATTTCAAATCTTCAAGAATTCAGCTCATAGAGTTTAGAAGAGAATGGGAATGTCTTCACTAGTCTGAGATTTCACAATGATTGTCCATGAAATTGCCCAGATATGTCTATGAAACCGTTGAATTACAAGTAAGTGGAGCAGTAATATCTAAAGCAGAGTGCAAATGCCCTGAAAACTCACTTTCAAACAGCTGGGAAATGCGGAGTACACTGTTTATATTTAAAACTCCGGTTCACTGACTAGACTGCTACAGGATTCTAGTTAAAATTTCAAGAATTCAGCTTATACAGTTCAAAACAGAATAGGAATGTGGTTACTAGTCTGAGAATTCACTGATAGTCCCTAAAATTTTCTAGATACGGCTATGGAACCCTTGAATTAAAAGTAAATGGATCCTTATTATCTAAAGGAGAGTGTAAATACACTGAGAACTCACAATCATAGAGGTGTGAAATGATGAGCATACAGTTTACAGGTAAAATTGCGGTTTCAAGACCATTGTTTCTAAATGAATTTAATCATAAAACTCAACAATTCACGCTTCTAGAGCTCAGAACAATATGGGAATGTGTTTAGTCGTCTTAGATTTCACAAAGATTGTCCCTGAAATTGCCCAGATATGTCTATGAAACCCTTGAATTACAAGTAAATTGAGTAGAAATATTTAAAGCAGAGTTCAAATGCCCTGAAAACTCACTTTCAAGCAGCTGGAAATGCGGTGTATACTGTATACACTTAAAAATCCAGTTAAATGACTAGACTTCTAAAGGATTCTAGTTAAAATCTTCAAGAATTCAGCTTATAGAGTTTAGAAGAGAATGGGAATGTCTTCACTAGTCTGAGATTTTACAATGATTGTCCGTGAAATTGCCCAGATATGTCTATGAAACCGTTGAATTACAAGTAAGTGGAGCACTAATATCTAAAGCAGAGTGCAAATGCCCTGAAAACTCACTTTCAAACAGCTGGGAAATGCGGAGTACACTGTTTATATTTAAAACTCCGGTTCACTGACTAGACTGCTACAGGATACTAGTTAAAATTTCAAGAATTCAGCTTATACAGTTCAAAACAGAATAGGAATGTGGTTACTAGTCTGAGAATTCACTGATAGTCCCTAAAATTTTCTACATATGGCTATGGAACCCTTGAATTAAAAGTAAATGGATCCTTATTATCTAAAGGAGAGTGTAAATACACTGAGAACTCACAATCATAGAGGTGTGAAATGATGAGCATACAGTTTACAGGTAAAATTGCGGTTTCAAGACCATTGTTTCTAAATGAATCTAATCATAAAACTCAACAATTCACGCTTCTAGAGCTCAGAACAATATGGGAATGTGTTTAGTCGTCTTAGATTTCACAAAGATTGTCCCTGAAATTGCCCAGATATGTCTATGAAACCCTTGAATTACAAGTAAATTGAGCAGAAATATTTAAAGCAGAGTTCAAATGCCCTGAAAACTCACTTTCAAGCAGCTGGAAATGCGGTGTATACTGTATACACTTAAAAATCCAGTTAAATGACTAGACTTCTAAAGGATTCTAGTTAAAATCTTCAAGAATTCAGCTTATAGAGTTTAGAAGAGAATGGGAATGTCTTCACTAGTCTGAGATTTTACAATGATTGTCCGTGAAATTGCCCAGATATGTCTATGAAACCGTTGAATTACAAGTAAGTGGAGCACTAATATCTAAAGCAGAGTGCAAATGCCCTGAAAACTCACTTTCAAACAGCTGGGAAATGCGGAGTACACTGTTTATATTTAAAACTCCGGTTCACTGACTAGACTGCTACAGGATACTAGTTAAAATTTCAAGAATTCAGCTTATACAGTTCAAAACAGAATAGGAATGTGGTTACTAGTCTGAGAATTCACTGATAGTCCCTAAAATTTTCTAGATATGGCTATGGAACCCTTGAATTAAAAGTAAATGGATCCTTATTATCTAAAGGAGAGTGTAAATACACTGAGAACTCACAATCATAGAGGTGTGAAATGATGAGTATACAGTTTACAGGTAAAATTGCGGTTTCAAGACCATTGTTTCTAAATGAATCTAATCATAAAACTCAACAATTCACGCTTCTAGAGCTCAGAACAATATGGGAATGTGTTTAGTCGTCTTAGATTTCACAAAGATTGTCCCTGAAATTGCCCAGATATGTCTATGAAACCCTTGAATTACAAGTAAATTGAGCAGAAATATTTAAAGCAGAGTTCAAATGCCCTGAAAACTCACTTTCAAGCAGCTGGAAATGCGGTGTATACTGTATACACTTAAAAATCCAGTTAAATGACTAGACTTCTAAAGGATTCTAGTTAAAATCTTCAAGAATTCAGCTTATAGAGTTTAGAAGAGAATGGGAATGTCTTCACTAGTCTGAGATTTTACAATGATTGTCCGTGAAATTGCCCAGATATGTCTATGAAACCGTTGAATTACAAGTAAGTGGAGCACTAATATCTAAAGCAGAGTGCAAATGCCCTGAAAACTCACTTTCAAACAGCTGGGAAATGCGGAGTACACTGTTTATATTTAAAACTCCGGTTCACTGACTAGACTGCTACAGGATACTAGTTAAAATTTCAAGAATTCAGCTTATACAGTTCAAAACAGAATAGGAATGTGGTTACTAGTCTGAGAATTCACTGATAGTCCCTAAAATTTTCTAGATACGGCTATGGAACCCTTGAATTAAAAGTAAATGGATCCTTATTATCTAAAGGAGAGTGTAAATACACTGAGAACTCCCAATCATAGAGCTGTGAAATGATGAGCATACAGTTTACAGGTAAAATTGCGGTTTCAAGACCATTGTTTCTAAATGAATCTAATCATAAAACTCAACAATTCACGCTTCTAGAGCTCAGAACAATATGGGAATGTGTTTAGTCGTCTTAGATTTCACAAAGATTGTCCCTGAAATTGCCCAGATATGTCTATGAAACCCTTGAATTACAAGTAAATGAGCAGAAATATTTAAAGCAGAGTTCAAATGCCCTGAAAACTCACTTTCAAGCAGCTGGAAATGCGGTGTATACTGTATACACTTAAAAATCCAGTTAAATGACTAGACTTCTAATGGATTCTAGTTCAAATCTTCAAGAATTCAGCTTATAGAGTTTAGAAGAGAATGGGAATGTCTTCACTAGTCTGAGATTTTACAATGATTGTCCGTGAAATTGCCCAGATATGTCTATGAAACCGTTGAATTACAAGTAAGTGGAGCAGTAATATCTAAAGCAGAGTGCAAATGCCCTGAAAACTCACTTTCAAACAGCTGGGAAATGCGGAGTACACTGTTTATATTTAAAACTCCGGTTCACTGACTAGACTGCTACAGGATACTAGTTAAAATTTCAAGAATTCAGCTTATACAGTTCAAAACAGAATAGGAATGTGGTTACTAGTCTGAGAATTCACTGATAGTCCCTAAAATTTTTTAGATACGGCTATGGAACCCTTGAATTAAAAGTAAATGGATCCTTATTATCTAAAGGAGAGTGTAAATACACTGAGAACTCACAATCATAGAGCTGTGAAATGATGAGCATACAGTTTACAGGTAAAATTGCGTTTTCAAGACCATTGTTTCTAAATGAATCTAATCATAAAACTCAACAATTCACGCTTCTAGAGCTCAGAACAATATGGGAATGTGTTTAGTCGTCTTAGATTTCACAAAGATTGTCCCTGAAATTGCCCAGATATGTCTATGAAACCCTTGAATTACAAGTAAATTGAGCAGAAATATCTAAAGCAGAGTTCAAATGCCCTGAAAACTCACTTTCAAGCAGCTGGGAAATGCGGTGTATACTGTATACACTTAAAAATCCAGTTAAATGACTAGACTTCTTAAGGATTCTAGTTAAAATCTTCAAGAATTCAGCTGATAGAGTTTAGAAGAGAATGGGAATGTATTCATTAGTCTGAGATTTCACAATGATTGTCCATGAAATTGCCCAGATATGTCTATGAAACCATTGAATTACAAGTAAGTGGAGCAGTAATATCTAAAGCAGAGTGCAAATGCCCTGAAAACTCACTTTCAAACAGCTGGGAAATGCGGAGTACACTGTTTATATTTAAAACTCCGGTTCACTGACTAGACTGCTACAGGATTCTAGTTAAAATTTCAAGAATTCAGCTTATACAGTTCAAAACAGAATAGGAATGTGGTTACTAGTCTGAGAATTCACTGATAGTCCCTAAAATTTTCTAGATATGGCTATGGAACCCTTGAATTAAAAGTAAATGGATCCTTATTATCTAAAGGAGAGTGTAAATACACTGAGAACTCACAATCATAGAGGTGTGAAATGATGAGCATACAGTTTACAGGTAAAATTGCGGTTTCAAGACCATTGTTTCTAAATGAATCTAATCATAAAACTCAACAATTCACGCTTCTAGAGCTCAGAACAATATGGGAATGTGTTTAGTCGTCTTAGATTTCACAAAGATTGTCCCTGAAATTGCCCAGATATGTCTATGAAACCCTTGAATTACAAGTAAATTGAGCAGAAATATCTAAAGCAGAGTTCAAATGCCCTGAAAACTCACTTTCAAGCAGCTGGAAATGCGGTGTATACTGTATACACTTAAAAACCAGTTAAATGACTAGACTTCTAAAGGATTCTAGTTAAAATCTTCAAGAATTCAGCTTATAGAGTTTAGAAGAGAATGGGAATGTCTTCACTAGTCTGAGATTTTACAATGATTGTCCGTGAAATTGCCCAGATATGTCTATGAAACCGTTGAATTACAAGTAAGTGGAGCAGTAATATCTAAAGCAGAGTGCAAATGCCCTGAAAACTCACTTTCAAACAGCTGGGAAATGCCGAGTACACTGTTTCTATTTAAAACTCCGGTTCACTGACTAGACTGCTACAGGATTCTAGTTAAAATTTCTAGAATTCAGCTTATACAGTTCAAAACAGAATAGGAATGTGGTTACTAGTCTGAGAATTCACTGATAGTCCCTAAAATTTTCTAGATACGGCTATGGAACCCTTGAATTAAAAGTAAATGGATCCTTATTATCTAAAGGAGAGTGTAAATACACTGAGAACTCACAATCATAGAGGTGTGAAATGATGAGCATACAGTTTACAGGTAAAATTGCGGTTTCAAGACCATTGTTTCTAAATGAATCTAATCATAAAACTCAACAATTCACGCTTCTAGAGCTCAGAACAATATGGGAATGTGTTTAGTCGTCTTAGATTTCACAAAGATTGTCCCTGAAATTGCCCAGATATGTCTATGAAACCCTTGAATTACAAGTAAATTGAGCAGAAATATCTAAAGCAGAGTTCAAATGCCCTGAAAACTCACTTTCAAGCAGCTGGAAATGCGGTGTATACTGTATACACTTAAAAATCCAGTTAAATGACTAGACTTCTAAAGGATTCTAGTTCAAATCTTCAAGAATTCAGCTTATAGAGTTTAGAAGAGAATGGGAATGTCTTCACTAGTCTGAGATTTCACAATGATTGTCCGTGAAATTGCCCAGATATGTCTATGAAACCGTTGAATTACAAGTAAGTGGAGCACTAATATCTAAAGCAGAGTGTAAATGCCCTGAAAACTCACTTTCAAACAGCTGGGAAATGCGGAGTACACTGTTTATATTTAAAACTCCGGTTCACTGACTAGACTGCTACAGGATTCTACTTAAAATTTCAAGAATTCAGCTTATACAGTTCAAAACAGAATAGGAATGTGGTTACTAGTCTGAGAATTCACTGATAGTCCCTAAAATTTTCTAGATACGGCTATGGAACCCTTGAATTAAAAGTAAATGGATCCTTATTATCTAAAGGAGAGTGTAAATACACTGAGAACTCACAATCATAGAGCTGTGAAATGATGAGCATACAGTTTACAGGTAAAATTGCGGTTTCAAGACCATTGTTTCTAAATGAATCTAATCATAAAACTCAACAATTCACGCTTCTAGAGCTCAGAACAATATGGGAATGTGTTTAGTCGTCTTAGATTTCACAAAGATTGTCCCTGAAATTGCCCAGATATGTCTATGAAACCCTTGAATTACAAGTAAATTGAGCAGAAATATCTAAAGCAGAGTTCAAATGCCCTGAAAACTCACTTTCAAGCAGCTGGGAAATGCGGTGTATACTGTATACACTTAAAAATCCAGTTAAATGACTAGACTTCTAAAGGATTCTAGTTCAAATCTTCAAGAATTCAGCTTATAGAGTTTAGAAGAGAATGGGAATGTCTTCACTAGTCTGAGATTTCACAATGATTGTCCGTGATATTGCCCAGATATGTCTATGAAACCGTTGAATTACAAGTAAGTGGAGCACTAATATCTAAAGCAGAGTGCAAATGCCCTGAAAACTCACTTTCAAACAGCTGGGAAATGCGGAGTACACTGTTTATATTTAAAACTCCGGTTCACTGACTAGACTGCTACAGGATTCTACTTAAAATTTCAAGAATTCAGCTTATACAGTTCAAAACAGAATAGGAATTGGTTACAAGTCTGAGAATTCACTGATAGTCCCTAAAATTTTCTAGATACGGCTATGGAACCCTTGAATTAAAAGTAAATGGATCCTTATTATCTAAAGGAGAGTGTAAATACACTGAAAACTCACAATCATAGAGCTGTGAAATGATGAGCATACAGTTTACAGGTAAAATTGCGGTTTCAAGACCATTGTTTCTAAATGAATCTAATCATAAAACTCAACAATTCACGCTTCTAGAGCTCAGAACAATATGGGAATGTGTTTAGTCGTCTTAGATTTCACAAAGATTGTCCCTGAAATTGCCCAGATATGTCTATGAAACCCTTGAATTACAAGTAAATTGAGCAGAAATATCTAAAGCAGAGTTCAAAGGCCCTGAAAACTCACTTTCAAGCAGCTGGGAAATGCGGTGTATACTGTATACACTTAAAAATCCAGTTTAATGACTAGACTTCTTAAGGATTCTAGTTAAAATCTTCAAGAATTCAGCTGATAGAGTTTAGAAGAGAATGGGAATGTATTCATTAGTCTGAGATTTCACAATGATTGTCCATGAAATTGCCCAGATATGTCTATGAAACCATTGAATTACAAGTAAGTGGAGCAGTAATATCTAAAGCAGAGTGCAAATGCCCTGAAAACTCACTTTCAAACAGCTGGGAAATGCGGAGTACACTGTTTATATTTAAAACTCCGGTTCACTGACTAGACTGCTACAGGATTCTAGTTAAAATTTCAAGAATTCAGCTTATACAGTTCAAAACAGAATAGGAATGTGGTTACTAGTCTGAGAATTCACTGATAGTCCCTAAAATTTTCTAGATATGGCTATGGAACCCTTGAATTAAAAGTAAATGGATCCTTATTATCTAAAGGAGAGTGTAAATACACTGAGAACTCACAATCATAGAGCTGTGAAATGATGAGCATACAGTTTACAGGTAAAATTGCGGTTTCAAGACCATTGTTTCTAAATGAATCTAATCATAAAACTCAACAATTCACGCTTCTAGAGCTCAGAACAATATGGGAATGTGTTTAGTCGTCTTAGATTTCACAAAGATTGTCCCTGAAATTGCCCAGATATGTCTATGAAACCCTTGAATTACAAGAAAATTGAGCAGAAATATTTAAAGCAGAGTTCAAATGCCCTGAAAACTCACTTTCAAGCAGCTGGAAATGCGGTGTATACTGTATACACTTAAAAATCCAGTTAAATGACTAGACTTCTAAAGGATTCTAGTTCAAATCTTCAAGAATTCAGCTTATAGAGTTTAGAAGAGAATGGGAATGTCTTCACTAGTCTGAGATTTTACAATGATTGTCCGTGAAATTGCCCAGATATGTCTATGAAACCGTTGAATTACAAGTAAGTGGAGTAGTAATATCTAAAGCAGAGTGCAAATGCCCTGAAAACTCACTTTCAAACAGCTGGGAAATGCGGAGTACACTGTTTATATTTAAAACTCCGGTTCACTGACTAGACTGCTACAGGATACTAGTTAAAATTTCAAGAATTCAGCTTATACAGTTCAAAACAGAATAGGAATGTGGTTACTAGTCTGAGAATTCACTGATAGTCCCTAAAATTTTTTAGATACGGCTATGGAACCCTTGAATTAAAAGTAAATGGATCCTTATTATCTAAAGGAGAGTGTAAATACACTGAGAACTCACAATCATAGAGCTGTGAAATGATGAGCATACAGTTTACAGGTAAAATTGCGTTTTCAAGACCATTGTTTCTAAATGAATCTAATCATAAAACTCAACAATTCACGCTTCTAGAGCTCAGAACAATATGGGAATGTGTTTAGTCGTCTTAGATTTCACAAAGATTGTCCCTGAAATTGCCCAGATATGTCTATGAAACCCTTGAATTACAAGTAAATTGAGCAGAAATATCTAAAGCAGAGTTCAAATGCCCTGAAAACTCACTTTCAAGCAGCTGGGAAATGCGGTGTATACTGTATACACTTAAAAATCCAGTTAAATGACTAGACTTCTTAAGGATTCTAGTTAAAATCTTCAAGAATTCAGCTGATAGAGTTTAGAAGAGAATGGGAATGTATTCATTAGTCTGAGATTTCACAATGATTGTCCATGAAATTGCCCAGATATGTCTATGAAACCATTGAATTACAAGTAAGTGGAGCAGTAATATCTAAAGCAGAGTGCAAATGCCCTGAAAACTCACTTTCAAACAGCTGGGAAATGCGGAGTACACTGTTTATATTTAAAACTCCGGTTCACTGACTAGACTGCTACAGGATTCTAGTTAAAATTTCAAGAATTCAGCTTATACAGTTCAAAACAGAATAGGAATGTGGTTACTAGTCTGAGAATTCACTGATAGTCCCTAAAATTTTCTAGATATGGCTATGGAACCCTTGAATTAAAAGTAAATGGATCCTTATTATCTAAAGGAGAGTGTAAATACACTGAGAACTCACAATCATAGAGGTGTGAAATGATGAGCATACAGTTTACAGGTAAAATTGCGGTTTCAAGACCATTGTTTCTAAATGAATCTAATCATAAAACTCAACAATTCACGCTTCTAGAGCTCAGAACAATATGGGAATGTGTTTAGTCGTCTTAGATTTCACAAAGATTGTCCCTGAAATTGCCCAGATATGTCTATGAAACCCTTGAATTACAAGTAAATTGAGCAGAAATATTTAAAGCAGAGTTCAAATGCCCTGAAAACTCACTTTCAAGCAGCTGGAAATGCGGTGTATACTGTATACACTTAAAAACCAGTTAAATGACTAGACTTCTAAAGGATTCTAGTTAAAATCTTCAAGAATTCAGCTTATAGAGTTTAGAAGAGAATGGGAATGTCTTCACTAGTCTGAGATTTTACAATGATTGTCCGTGAAATTGCCCAGATATGTCTATGAAACCGTTGAATTACAAGTAAGTGGAGCAGTAATATCTAAAGCAGAGTGCAAATGCCCTGAAAACTCACTTTCAAACAGCTGGGAAATGCCGAGTACACTGTTTCTATTTAAAACTCCGGTTCACTGACTAGACTGCTACAGGATTCTAGTTAAAATTTCTAGAATTCAGCTTATACAGTTCAAAACAGAATAGGAATGTGGTTACTAGTCTGAGAATTCACTGATAGTCCCTAAAATTTTCTAGATACGGCTATGGAACCCTTGAATTAAAAGTAAATGGATCCTTATTATCTAAAGGAGAGTGTAAATACACTGAGAACTCACAATCATAGAGGTGTGAAATGATGAGCATACAGTTTACAGGTAAAATTGCGGTTTCAAGACCATTGTTTCTAAATGAATCTAATCATAAAACTCAACAATTCACGCTTCTAGAGCTCAGAACAATATGGGAATGTGTTTAGTCGTCTTAGATTTCACAAAGATTGTCCCTGAAATTGCCCAGATATGTCTATGAAACCCTTGAATTACAAGTAAATTGAGCAGAAATATCTAAAGCAGAGTTCAAATGCCCTGAAAACTCACTTTCAAGCAGCTGGGAAATGCGGTGTATACTGTATACACTTAAAAATCCAGTTAAATGACTAGACTTCTAAAGGATTCTAGTTCAAATCTTCAAGAATTCAGCTTATAGAGTTTAGAAGAGAATGGGAATGTCTTCACTAGTCTGAGATTTCACAATGATTGTCCGTGAAATTGCCCAGATATGTCTATGAAACCGTTGAATTACAAGTAAGTGGAGCACTAATATCTAAAGCAGAGTGTAAATGCCCTGAAAACTCACTTTCAAACAGCTGGGAAATGCGGAGTACACTGTTTATATTTAAAACTCCGGTTCACTGACTAGACTGCTACAGGATTCTACTTAAAATTTCAAGAATTCAGCTTATACAGTTCAAAACAGAATAGGAATGTGGTTACTAGTCTGAGAATTCACTGATAGTCCCTAAAATTTTCTAGATACGGCTATGGAACCCTTGAATTAAAAGTAAATGGATCCTTATTATCTAAAGGAGAGTGTAAATACACTGAGAACTCACAATCATAGAGCTGTGAAATGATGAGCATACAGTTTACAGGTAAAATTGCGGTTTCAAGACCATTGTTTCTAAATGAATCTAATCATAAAACTCAACAATTCACGCTTCTAGAGCTCAGAACAATATGGGAATGTGTTTAGTCGTCTTAGATTTCACAAAGATTGTCCCTGAAATTGCCCAGATATGTCTATGAAACCCTTGAATTACAAGTAAATTGAGCAGAAATATCTAAAGCAGAGTTCAAATGCCCTGAAAACTCACTTTCAAGCAGCTGGGAAATGCGGTGTATACTGTATACACTTAAAAATCCAGTTAAATGACTAGACTTCTAAAGGATTCTAGTTCAAATCTTCAAGAATTCAGCTTATAGAGTTTAGAAGAGAATGGGAATGTCTTCACTAGTCTGAGATTTCACAATGATTGTCCGTGATATTGCCCAGATATGTCTATGAAACCGTTGAATTACAAGTAAGTGGAGCACTAATATCTAAAGCAGAGTGCAAATGCCCTGAAAACTCACTTTCAAACAGCTGGGAAATGCGGAGTACACTGTTTATATTTAAAACTCCGGTTCACTGACTAGACTGCTACAGGATTCTACTTAAAATTTCAAGAATTCAGCTTATACAGTTCAAAACAGAATAGGAATTGGTTACAAGTCTGAGAATTCACTGATAGTCCCTAAAATTTTCTAGATACGGCTATGGAACCCTTGAATTAAAAGTAAATGGATCCTTATTATCTAAAGGAGAGTGTAAATACACTGAGAACTCACAATCATAGAGCTGTGAAATGATGAGCATACAGTTTACAGGTAAAATTGCGGTTTCAAGACCATTGTTTCTAAATGAATCTAATCATAAAACTCAACAATTCACGCTTCTAGAGCTCAGAACAATATGGGAATGTGTTTAGTCGTCTTAGATTTCACAAAGATTGTCCCTGAAATTGCCCAGATATGTCTATGAAACCCTTGAATTACAAGTAAATTGAGCAGAAATATCTAAAGCAGAGTTCAAAGGCCCTGAAAACTCACTTTCAAGCAGCTGGGAAATGCGGTGTATACTGTATACACTTAAAAATCCAGTTTAATGACTAGACTTCTTAAGGATTCTAGTTAAAATCTTCAAGAATTCAGCTGATAGAGTTTAGAAGAGAATGGGAATGTATTCATTAGTCTGAGATTTCACAATGATTGTCCATGAAATTGCCCAGATATGTCTATGAAACCATTGAATTACAAGTAAGTGGAGCAGTAATATCTAAAGCAGAGTGCAAATGCCCTGAAAACTCACTTTCAAACAGCTGGGAAATGCGGAGTACACTGTTTATATTTAAAACTCCGGTTCACTGACTAGACTGCTACAGGATTCTAGTTAAAATTTCAAGAATTCAGCTTATACAGTTCAAAACAGAATAGGAATGTGGTTACTAGTCTGAGAATTCACTGATAGTCCCTAAAATTTTCTAGATATGGCTATGGAACCCTTGAATTAAAAGTAAATGGATCCTTATTATCTAAAGGAGAGTGTAAATACACTGAGAACTCACAATCATAGAGCTGTGAAATGATGAGCATACAGTTTACAGGTAAAATTGCGGTTTCAAGACCATTGTTTCTAAATGAATCTAATCATAAAACTCAACAATTCACGCTTCTAGAGCTCAGAACAATATGGGAATGTGTTTAGTCGTCTTAGATTTCACAAAGATTGTCCCTGAAATTGCCCAGATATGTCTATGAAACCCTTGAATTACAAGAAAATTGAGCAGAAATATTTAAAGCAGAGTTCAAATGCCCTGAAAACTCACTTTCAAGCAGCTGGAAATGCGGTGTATACTGTATACACTTAAAAATCCAGTTAAATGACTAGACTTCTAAAGGATTCTAGTTCAAATCTTCAAGAATTCAGCTTATAGAGTTTAGAAGAGAATGGGAATGTCTTCACTAGTCTGAGATTTTACAATGATTGTCCGTGAAATTGCCCAGATATGTCTATGAAACCGTTGAATTACAAGTAAGTGGAGCAGTAATATCTAAAGCAGAGTGCAAATGCCCTGAAAACTCACTTTCAAACAGCTGGGAAATGCGGAGTACACTGTTTATATTTAAAACTCCGGTTCACTGACTAGACTGCTACAGGATACTAGTTAAAATTTCAAGAATTCAGCTTATACAGTTCAAAACAGAATAGGAATGTGGTTACTAGTCTGAGAATTCACTGATAGTCCCTAAAATTTTTTAGATACGGCTATGGAACCCTTGAATTAAAAGTAAATGGATCCTTATTATCTAAAGGAGAGTGTAAATACACTGAGAACTCACAATCATAGAGCTGTGAAATGATGAGCATACAGTTTACAGGTAAAATTGCGTTTTCAAGACCATTGTTTCTAAATGAATCTAATCATAAAACTCAACAATTCACGCTTCTAGAGCTCAGAACAATATGGGAATGTGTTTAGTCGTCTTAGATTTCACAAAGATTGTCCCTGAAATTGCCCAGATATGTCTATGAAACCCTTGAATTACAAGTAAATTGAGCAGAAATATCTAAAGCAGAGTTCAAATGCCCTGAAAACTCACTTTCAAGCAGCTGGGAAATGCGGTGTATACTGTATACACTTAAAAATCCAGTTAAATGACTAGACTTCTTAAGGATTCTAGTTAAAATCTTCAAGAATTCAGCTGATAGAGTTTAGAAGAGAATGGGAATGTATTCATTAGTCTGAGATTTCACAATGATTGTCCATGAAATTGCCCAGATATGTCTATGAAACCATTGAATTACAAGTAAGTGGAGCAGTAATATCTAAAGCAGAGTGCAAATGCCCTGAAAACTCACTTTCAAACAGCTGGGAAATGCGGAGTACACTGTTTATATTTAAAACTCCGGTTCACTGACTAGACTGCTACAGGATTCTAGTTAAAATTTCAAGAATTCAGCTTATACAGTTCAAAACAGAATAGGAATGTGGTTACTAGTCTGAGAATTCACTGATAGTCCCTAAAATTTTCTAGATATGGCTATGGAACCCTTGAATTAAAAGTAAATGGATCCTTATTATCTAAAGGAGAGTGTAAATACACTGAGAACTCACAATCATAGAGGTGTGAAATGATGAGCATACAGTTTACAGGTAAAATTGCGGTTTCAAGACCATTGTTTCTAAATGAATCTAATCATAAAACTCAACAATTCACGCTTCTAGAGCTCAGAACAATATGGGAATGTGTTTAGTCGTCTTAGATTTCACAAAGATTGTCCCTGAAATTGCCCAGATATGTCTATGAAACCCTTGAATTACAAGTAAATTGAGCAGAAATATTTAAAGCAGAGTTCAAATGCCCTGAAAACTCACTTTCAAGCAGCTGGAAATGCGGGTGTATACTGTATACACTTAAAAACCAGTTAAATGACTAGACTTCTAAAGGATTCTAGTTAAAATCTTCAAGAATTCAGCTTATAGAGTTTAGAAGAGAATGGGAATGTCTTCACTAGTCTGAGATTTTACAATGATTGTCCGTGAAATTGCCCAGATATGTCTATGAAACCGTTGAATTACAAGTAAGTGGAGCAGTAATATCTAAAGCAGAGTGCAAATGCCCTGAAAACTCACTTTCAAACAGCTGGGAAATGCCGAGTACACTGTTTCTATTTAAAACTCCGGTTCACTGACTAGACTGCTACAGGATTCTAGTTAAAATTTCTAGAATTCAGCTTATACAGTTCAAAACAGAATAGGAATGTGGTTACTAGTCTGAGAATTCACTGATAGTCCCTAAAATTTTCTAGATACGGCTATGGAACCCTTGAATTAAAAGTAAATGGATCCTTATTATCTAAAGGAGAGTGTAAATACACTGAGAACTCACAATCATAGAGGTGTGAAATGATGAGCATACAGTTTACAGGTAAAATTGCGGTTTCAAGACCATTGTTTCTAAATGAATCTAATCATAAAACTCAACAATTCACGCTTCTAGAGCTCAGAACAATATGGGAATGTGTTTAGTCGTCTTAGATTTCACAAAGATTGTCCCTGAAATTGCCCAGATATGTCTATGAAACCCTTGAATTACAAGTAAATTGAGCAGAAATATCTAAAGCAGAGTTCAAATGCCCTGAAAACTCACTTTCAAGCAGCTGGAAATGCGGTGTATACTGTATACACTTAAAAATCCAGTTAAATGACTAGACTTCTAAAGGATTCTAGTTCAAATCTTCAAGAATTCAGCTTATAGAGTTTAGAAGAGAATGGGAATGTCTTCACTAGTCTGAGATTTCACAATGATTGTCCGTGAAATTGCCCAGATATGTCTATGAAACCGTTGAATTACAAGTAAGTGGAGCACTAATATCTAAAGCAGAGTGTAAATGCCCTGAAAACTCACTTTCAAACAGCTGGGAAATGCGGAGTACACTGTTTATATTTAAAACTCCGGTTCACTGACTAGACTGCTACAGGATTCTACTTAAAATTTCAAGAATTCAGCTTATACAGTTCAAAACAGAATAGGAATGTGGTTACTAGTCTGAGAATTCACTGATAGTCCCTAAAATTTTCTAGATACGGCTATGGAACCCTTGAATTAAAAGTAAATGGATCCTTATTATCTAAAGGAGAGTGTAAATACACTGAGAACTCACAATCATAGAGCTGTGAAATGATGAGCATACAGTTTACAGGTAAAATTGCGGTTTCAAGACCATTGTTTCTAAATGAATCTAATCATAAAACTCAACAATTCACGCTTCTAGAGCTCAGAACAATATGGGAATGTGTTTAGTCGTCTTAGATTTCACAAAGATTGTCCCTGAAATTGCCCAGATATGTCTATGAAACCCTTGAATTACAAGTAAATTGAGCAGAAATATCTAAAGCAGAGTTCAAATGCCCTGAAAACTCACTTTCAAGCAGCTGGGAAATGCGGTGTATACTGTATACACTTAAAAATCCAGTTAAATGACTAGACTTCTAAAGGATTCTAGTTCAAATCTTCAAGAATTCAGCTTATAGAGTTTAGAAGAGAATGGGAATGTCTTCACTAGTCTGAGATTTCACAATGATTGTCCGTGATATTGCCCAGATATGTCTATGAAACCGTTGAATTACAAGTAAGTGGAGCACTAATATCTAAAGCAGAGTGCAAATGCCCTGAAAACTCACTTTCAAACAGCTGGGAAATGCGGAGTACACTGTTTATATTTAAAACTCCGGTTCACTGACTAGACTGCTACAGGATTCTACTTAAAATTTCAAGAATTCAGCTTATACAGTTCAAAACAGAATAGGAATTGGTTACAAGTCTGAGAATTCACTGATAGTCCCTAAAATTTTCTAGATACGGCTATGGAACCCTTGAATTAAAAGTAAATGGATCCTTATTATCTAAAGGAGAGTGTAAATACACTGAGAACTCACAATCATAGAGCTGTGAAATGATGAGCATACAGTTTACAGGTAAAATTGCGGTTTCAAGACCATTGTTTCTAAATGAATCTAATCATAAAACTCAACAATTCACGCTTCTAGAGCTCAGAACAATATGGGAATGTGTTTAGTCGTCTTAGATTTCACAAAGATTGTCCCTGAAATTGCCCAGATATGTCTATGAAACCCTTGAATTACAAGTAAATTGAGCAGAAATATCTAAAGCAGAGTTCAAAGGCCCTGAAAACTCACTTTCAAGCAGCTGGGAAATGCGGTGTATACTGTATACACTTAAAAATCCAGTTTAATGACTAGACTTCTTAAGGATTCTAGTTAAAATCTTCAAGAATTCAGCTGATAGAGTTTAGAAGAGAATGGGAATGTATTCATTAGTCTGAGATTTCACAATGATTGTCCATGAAATTGCCCAGATATGTCTATGAAACCATTGAATTACAAGTAAGTGGAGCAGTAATATCTAAAGCAGAGTGCAAATGCCCTGAAAACTCACTTTCAAACAGCTGGGAAATGCGGAGTACACTGTTTATATTTAAAACTCCGGTTCACTGACTAGACTGCTACAGGATTCTAGTTAAAATTTCAAGAATTCAGCTTATACAGTTCAAAACAGAATAGGAATGTGGTTACTAGTCTGAGAATTCACTGATAGTCCCTAAAATTTTCTAGATATGGCTATGGAACCCTTGAATTAAAAGTAAATGGATCCTTATTATCTAAAGGAGAGTGTAAATACACTGAGAACTCACAATCATAGAGCTGTGAAATGATGAGCATACAGTTTACAGGTAAAATTGCGGTTTCAAGACCATTGTTTCTAAATGAATCTAATCATAAAA
Source organism: Myotis yumanensis (assembly GCF_028538775.1). Lineage (NCBI taxonomy): Eukaryota > Metazoa > Chordata > Mammalia > Chiroptera > Vespertilionidae > Myotis > Myotis yumanensis. The sequence goes on along the minus strand of NW_027223753.1, from coordinate 105,599,554 downwards.
CTCAACAATTCACGCTTCTAGAGCTCAGAACAATATGGGAATGTGTTTAGTCGTCTTAGATTTCACAAAGATTGTCCCTGAAATTGCCCAGATATGTCTATGAAACCCTTGAATTACAAGAAAATTGAGCAGAAATATTTAAAGCAGAGTTCAAATGCCCTGAAAACTCACTTTCAAGCAGCTGGAAATGCGGTGTATACTGTATACACTTAAAAATCCAGTTAAATGACTAGACTTCTAAAGGATTCTAGTTCAAATCTTCAAGAATTCAGCTTATAGAGTTTAGAAGAGAATGGGAATGTCTTCACTAGTCTGAGATTTTACAATGATTGTCCGTGAAATTGCCCAGATATGTCTATGAAACCGTTGAATTACAAGTAAGTGGAGCAGTAATATCTAAAGCAGAGTGCAAATGCCCTGAAAACTCACTTTCAAACAGCTGGGAAATGCGGAGTACACTGTTTATATTTAAAACTCCGGTTCACTGACTAGACTGCTACAGGATTCTAGTTAAAATTTCAAGAATTCACCTTATACAGTTCAAAACAGAATAGGAATGTGGTTACTAGTCTGAGAATTCACTGATAGTCCCAAAAATTTTCTAGATACGGCTATGGAACCCTTGAATTAAAAGTAAATGGATCCTTATTATCTAAAGGAGAGTGTAAATACACTGAGAACTCACAATCATAGAGCTGTGAAATGATGAGCATACAGTTTACAGGTAAAATTGCGGTTTCAAGACCATTGTTTCTAAATGAATCTAATCATAAAACTCAACAATTCACGCTTCTAGAGCTCAGAACAATATGGGAATGTGTTTAGTCGTCTTAGATTTCACAAAGATTGTCCCTGAAATTGCCCAGATATGTCTATGAAACCCTTGAATTACAAGTAAATTGAGCAGAAATATCTAAAGCAGAGTTCAAATGCCCTGAAAACTCACTTTCAAGCAGCTGGGAAATGCGGTGTATACTGTATACACTTAAAAATCCAGTTAAATGACTAGACTTCTTAAGGATTCTAGTTAAAATCTTCAAGAATTCAGCTGATAGAGTTTAGAAGAGAATGGGAATGTATTCACTAGTCTGAGATTTCACAATGATTGTCCATGAAATTGCCCAGATATGTCTATGAAACCATTGAATTACAAGTAAGTGGAGCAGTAATATCTAAAGCAGAGTGCAAATGCCCTGAAAACTCACTTTCAAACAGCTGGGAAATGCGGAGTACACTGTTTATATTTAAAACTACGGTTCACTGACTAGACTGCTACAGGATTCTAGTTAAAATTTCAAGAATTCAGCTTATACAGTTCAAAACACAATAGGAATGTGGTTACTAGTCTGAGAATTCACTGATAGTCCCTAAAATTTTCTAGATATGGCTATGAAACCCTTGAATTAAAAGTAAATGGATCCTTATTATCTAAAGGAGAGTGTAAATACACTGAGAACTCACAATCATAGAGGTGTGAAATGATGAGCATACAGTTTACAGGTAAAATTGCGGTTTCAAGACCATTGTTTCTAAATGAATCTAATCATAAAACTCAACAATTCACGCTTCTAGAGCTCAGAACAATATGGGAATGTGTTTAGTCGTCTTAGATTTCACAAAGATTGTCCCTGAAATTGCCCAGATATGTCTATGAAACCCTTGAATTACAAGTAAATTGAGCAGAAATATTTAAAGCAGAGTTCAAATGCCCTGAAAACTCACTTTCAAGCAGCTGGAAATGCGGTGTATACTGTATACACTTAAAAATCCAGTTAAATGACTAGACTTCTAAAGGATTCTAGTTAAAATCTTCAAGAATTCAGCTTATAGAGTTTAGAAGAGAATGGGAATGTCTTCACTAGTCTGAGATTTTACAATGATTGTCCGTGAAATTGCCCAGATATGTCTATGAAACCGTTGAATTACAAGTAAGTGGAGCAGTAATATCTAAAGCAGAGTGCAAATGCCCTGAAAACTCACTTTCAAACAGCTGGGAAATGCGGAGTACACTGTTTATATTTAAAACTCCGGTTTACTGACTAGACTGCTACAGAATTCTAGTTAAAATTTCAAGAATTCAGCTTATACAGTTCAAAACAGAATAGGAATGTGGTTACTTGTCTGAGAATTCACTGATAGTCCCTAAAATTTTCTAGATACGGCTATGGAACCCTTGAATTAAAAGTAAATGGATCCTTATTATCTAAAGGAGAGTGTAAATACACTGAGAACTCACAATCATAGAGCTGTGAAATGATGAGCATACAGTTTACAGGTAAAATTGCGGTTTCAAGACCATTGTTTCTAAATGAATCTAATCATAAAACTCAACAATTCACGCTTCTAGAGCTCAGAACAATATGGGAATGTGTTTAGTCGTCTTAGATTTCACAAAGATTGTCCCTGAAATTGCCCAGATATGTCTATGAAACCCTTGAATTACAAGTAAATTGAGCAGAAATATCTAAAGCAGAGTTCAAATGCCCTGAATACTCACTTTGAAGCAGCTGTGAAATGCGGTGTATACTGTATACACTTAAAAATCCAGTTAAATGACTAGACTTCTAAAGGATTCTAGTTCAAATCTTCAAGAATTCAGCTTATAGAGTTTAGAAGAGAATGGGAATGTCTTCACTAGTCTGAGATTTTACAATGATTGTCCGTGAAATTGCCCAGATATGTCTATGAAACCGTTGAATTACAAGTAAGTGGAGCAGTAATATCTAAAGCAGAGTGCAAATGCCCTGAAAACTCACTTTCAAACAGCTGGGAAATGCGGAGTACACTGTTTATATTTAAAACTCCGGTTCACTGACTAGACTGCTACAGGATTCTAGTTAAAATTTCAAGAATTCAGCTTATACAGTTCAAAACAGAATAGGAATGTGGTTACTAGTCTGAGAATTCACTGATAGTCCCTAAAATTTTCTAGATACGGCTATGGAACCCTTGAATTAAAAGTAAATGGATCCTTATTATCTAAAGGAGAGTGTAAATACACTGAGAACTCACAATCATAGAGCTATGAAATGATGAGCATACAGTTTACAGGTAAAATTGCGGTTTCAAGACCATTGTTTCTAAATGAATCTAATCATAAAACTCAACAATTCACGCTTCTAGAGCTCAGAACAATATGGGAATGTGTTTAGTCGTCTTAGATTTCACAAAGATTGTCCCTGAAATTGCCCAGATATGTCTATGAAACCCTTGAATTACAAGTAAATTGAGCAGAAATATCTAAAGCAGAGTTCAAATGCCCTGAAAACTCACTTTCAAGCAGCTGGGAAATGCTGTGTATACTGTATACACTTAAAAATCCAGTTAAATGACTAGAGTTCTTAAGGATTCTAGTTAAAATCTTCAAGAATTCAGCTGATAGAGTTTAGAAGAGAATGGGAATGTATTCACTAGTCTGAGATTTCACAATGATTGTCCATGAAATTGCCCAGATATGTCTATGAAACCATTGAATTACAAGTAAGTGGAGCAGTAATATCTAAAGCAGAGTGCAAATGCCCTGAAAACTCACTTTCAAACAGCTGGGAAATGCGGAGTACACTGTTTATATTTAAAACTCCGGTTCACTGACTAGACTGCTACAGGATTCTAGTTAAAATTTCAAGAATTCAGCTTATACAGTTCAAAACACAATAGGAATGTGGTTACTAGTCTGAGAATTCACTGATAGTCCCTAAAATTTTCTAGATATGGCTATGGAACCCTTGAATTTAAAGTAAATGGATCCTTATTATCTAAAGGAGAGTGTAAATACACTGAGAACTCACAATCATAGAGCTGTGAAATGATGAGCATACAGTTTACAGGTAAAATTGCGGTTTCAAGACCATTGTTTCTAAATGAATCTAATCATAAAACTCAACAATTCACGCTTCTAGAGCTCAGAACAATATGGGAATGTGTTTAGTCGTCTTAGATTTCACAAAGATTGTCCCTGAAATTGCCCAGATATGTCTATGAAACCCTTGAATTACAAGTAAATTGAGCAGAAATATCTAAAGCAGAGTTCAAATGCCCTGAAAACTCACTTTCAAGCAGCTGGGAAATGCGGTGTATACTGTATACACTTAAAAATCCAGTTAAATGACTAGACTTCTAAAGGATTCTAGTTCAAATCTTCAAGAATTCAGCTTATAGAGTTTAGAAGAGAATGGGAATGTCTTCACTAGTCTGAGATTTCACAATGATTGTCCGTGAAATTGCCCAGATATGTCTATGAAACCGTTGAATTACAAGTAAGTGGAGCACTAATATCAAAAGCAGACTGTAAATGCCCTGAAAACTCACTTTCAAACAGCTGGGAAATGCGGAGTACACTGTTTATATTTAAAACTCCGGTTCACTGACTAGACTGCTACAGGATTCTACTTAAAATTTCAAGAATTCAGCTTATACAGTTCAAAACAGAATAGGAATGTGGTTACTAGTCTGAGAATTCACTGATAGTCCCTAAAATTTTCTAGATACGGCTATGGAACCCTTGAATTAAAAGTAAATGGATCCTTATTATCTAAAGGAGAGTGTAAATACACTGAGAACTCACAATCATAGAGCTGTGAAATGATGAGCATACAGTTTACAGGTAAAATTGCGGTTTCAAGACCATTGTTTCTAAATGAATCTAATCATAAAACTCAACAATTCACGCTTCTAGAGCTCAGAACAATATGGGAATGTGTTTAGTCGTCTTAGATTTCACAAAGATTGTCCCTGAAATTGCCCAGATATGTCTATGAAACCCTTGAATTACAAGTAAATTGAGCAGAAATATCTAAAGCAGAGTTCAAATGCCCTGAAAACTCACTTTCAAGCAGCTGGGAAATGCGGTGTATACTGTATACACTTAAAAATCCAGTTAAATGACTAGACTTCTAAAGGATTCTAGTTCAAATCTTCAAGAATTCAGCTTATAGAGTTTAGAAGAGAATGGGAATGTCTTCACTAGTCTGAGATTTTACAATGATTGTCCGTGAAATTGCCCAGATATGTCTATGAAACCGTTGAATTACAAGTAAGTGGAGCAGTAATATCTAAAGCAGAGTGCAAATGCCCTGAAAACTCACTTTCAAACAGCTGGGAAATGCGGAGTACACTGTTTATATTTAAAACTCCGGTTCACTGACTAGACTGCTACAGGATTCTAGTTAAAATTTCAAGAATTCAGCTTATACAGTTCAAAACACAATAGGAATGTGGTTACTAGTCTGAGAATTCACTGATAGTCCCTAAAATTTTCTAGATATGGCTATGGAACCCTTGAATTAAAAGTAAATGGATCCTTATTATCTAAAGGAGAGTGTAAATACACTGAGAACTCACAATCATAGAGCTGTGAAATGATGAGCATACAGTTTACAGGTAAAATTGCGGTTTCAAGACCATTGTTTCTAAATGAATCTAATCATAAAACTCAACAATTCACGCTTCTAGAGCTCAGAACAATATGGGAATGTGTTTAGTCGTCTTAGATTTCACAAAGATTGTCCCTGAAATTGCCCAGATATGTCTATGAAACCCTTGAATTACAAGAAAATTGAGCAGAAATATTTAAAGCAGAGTTCAAATGCCCTGAAAACTCACTTTCAAGCAGCTGGAAATGCGGTGTATACTGTATACACTTAAAAATCCAGTTAAATGACTAGACTTCTAAAGGATTCTAGTTCAAATCTTCAAGAATTCAGCTTATAGAGTTTAGAAGAGAATGGGAATGTCTTCACTAGTCTGAGATTTTACAATGATTGTCCGTGAAATTGCCCAGATATGTCTATGAAACCGTTGAATTACAAGTAAGTGGAGCAGTAATATCTAAAGCAGAGTGCAAATGCCCTGAAAACTCACTTTCAAACAGCTGGGAAATGCGGAGTACACTGTTTATATTTAAAACTCCGGTTCACTGACTAGACTGCTACAGGATTCTAGTTAAAATTTCAAGAATTCACCTTATACAGTTCAAAACAGAATAGGAATGTGGTTACTAGTCTGAGAATTCACTGATAGTCCCTAAAATTTTCTAGATACGGCTATGGAACCCTTGAATTAAAAGTAAATGGATCCTTATTATCTAAAGGAGAGTGTAAATACACTGAGAACTCCCAATCATAGAGCTGTGAAATGATGAGCATACAGTTTACAGGTAAAATTGCGGTTTCAAGACCATTGTTTCTAAATGAATCTAATCATAAAACTCAACAATTCACGCTTCTAGAGCTCAGAACAATATGGGAATGTGTTTAGTCGTCTTAGATTTCACAAAGATTGTCCCTGAAATTGCCCAGATATGTCTATGAAACCCTTGAATTACAAGTAAATTGAGCAGAAATATCTAAAGCAGAGTTCAAATGCCCTGAAAACTCACTTTCAAGCAGCTGGGAAATGCGGTGTATACTGTATACACTTAAAAATCCAGTTAAATGACTAGACTTCTTAAGGATTCTAGTTAAAATCTTCAAGAATTCAGCTGATAGAGTTTAGAAGAGAATGGGAATGTATTCACTAGTCTGAGATTTCACAATGATTGTCCATGAAATTGCCCAGATATGTCTATGAAACCATTGAATTACAAGTAAGTGGAGCAGTAATATCTAAAGCAGAGTGCAAATGCCCTGAAAACTCACTTTCAAACAGCTGGGAAATGCGGAGTACACTGTTTATATTTAAAACTCCGGTTCACTGACTAGACTGCTACAGGATTCTAGTTAAAATTTCAAGAATTCAGCTTATACAGTTCAAAACACAATAGGAATGTGGTTACTAGTCTGAGAATTCACTGATAGTCCCTAAAATTTTCTAGATATGGCTATGGAACCCTTGAATTTAAAGTAAATGGATCCTTATTATCTAAAGGAGAGTGTAAATACACTGAGAACTCACAATCATAGAGCTGTGAAATGATGAGCATACAGTTTACAGGTAAAATTGCGGTTTCAAGACCATTGTTTCTAAATGAATCTAATCATAAAACTCAACAATTCACGCTTCTAGAGCTCAGAACAATATGGGAATGTGTTTAGTCGTCTTAGATTTCACAAAGATTGTCCCTGAAATTGCCCAGATATGTCTATGAAACCCTTGAATTACAAGAAAATTGAGCAGAAATATTTAAAGCAGAGTTCAAATGCCCTGAAAACTCACTTTCAAGCAGCTGGAAATGCGGTGTATACTGTATACACTTAAAAATCCAGTTAAATGACTAGACTTCTAAAGGATTCTAGTTCAAATCTTCAAGAATTCAGCTTATAGAGTTTAGAAGAGAATGGGAATGTCTTCACTAGTCTGAGATTTTACAATGATTGTCCGTGAAATTGCCCAGATATGTCTATGAAACCGTTGAATTACAAGTAAGTGGAGCAGTAATATCTAAAGCAGAGTGCAAATGCCCTGAAAACTCACTTTCAAACAGCTGGGAAATGCGGAGTACACTGTTTATATTTAAAACTCCGGTTCACTGACTAGACTGCTACAGGATTCTAGTTAAAATTTCAAGAATTCACCTTATACAGTTCAAAACAGAATAGGAATGTGGTTACTAGTCTGAGAATTCACTGATAGTCCCTAAAATTTTCTAGATACGGCTATGGAACCCTTGAATTAAAAGTAAATGGATCCTTATTATCTAAAGGAGAGTGTAAATACACTGAGAACTCCCAATCATAGAGCTGTGAAATGATGAGCATACAGTTTACAGGTAAAATTGCGGTTTCAAGACCATTGTTTCTAAATGAATCTAATCATAAAACTCAACAATTCACGCTTCTAGAGCTCAGAACAATATGGGAATGTGTTTAGTCGTCTTAGATTTCACAAAGATTGTCCCTGAAATTGCCCAGATATGTCTATGAAACCCTTGAATTACAAGTAAATTGAGCAGAAATATCTAAAGCAGAGTTCAAATGCCCTGAAAACTCACTTTCAAGCAGCTGGGAAATGCGGTGTATACTGTATACACTTAAAAATCCAGTTAAATGACTAGACTTCTTAAGGATTCTAGTTAAAATCTTCAAGAATTCAGCTGATAGAGTTTAGAAGAGAATGGGAATGTATTCACTAGTCTGAGATTTCACAATGATTGTCCATGAAATTGCCCAGATATGTCTATGAAACCATTGAATTACAAGTAAGTGGAGCAGTAATATCTAAAGCAGAGTGCAAATGCCCTGAAAACTCACTTTCAAACAGCTGGGAAATGCGGAGTACACTGTTTATATTTAAAACTACGGTTCACTGACTAGACTGCTACAGGATTCTAGTTAAAATTTCAAGAATTCAGCTTATACAGTTCAAAACACAATAGGAATGTGGTTACTAGTCTGAGAATTCACTGATAGTCCCTAAAATTTTCTAGATATGGCTATGGAACCCTTGAATTAAAAGTAAATGGATCCTTATTATCTAAAGGAGAGTGTAAATACACTGAGAACTCACAATCATAGAGGTGTGAAATGATGAGCATACAGTTTACAGGTAAAATTGCGGTTTCAAGACCATTGTTTCTAAATGAATCTAATCATAAAACTCAACAATTCACGCTTCTAGAGCTCAGAACAATATGGGAATGTGTTTAGTCGTCTTAGATTTCACAAAGATTGTCCCTGAAATTGCCCAGATATGTCTATGAAACCCTTGAATTACAAGTAAATTGAGCAGAAATATTTAAAGCAGAGTTCAAATGCCCTGAAAACTCACTTTCAAGCAGCTGGAAATGCGGTGTATACTGTATACACTTAAAAATCCAGTTAAATGACTAGACTTCTAAAGGATTCTAGTTAAAATCTTCAAGAATTCAGCTAATAGAGTTTAGAAGAGAATGGGAATGTCTTCACTAGTCTGAGATTTTACAATGATTGTCCGTGAAATTGCCCAGATATGTCTATGAAACCGTTGAATTACAAGTAAGTGGAGCAGTAATATCTAAAGCAGAGTGCAAATGCCCTGAAAACTCACTTTCAAACAGCTGGGAAATGCGGAGTACACTGTTTATATTTAAAACTCCGGTTTACTGACTAGACTGCTACAGAATTCTAGTTAAAATTTCAAGAATTCAGCTTATACAGTTCAAAACAGAATAGGAATGTGGTTACTTGTCTGAGAATTCACTGATAGTCCCTAAAATTTTCTAGATACGGCTATGGAACCCTTGAATTAAAAGTAAATGGATCCTTATTATCTAAAGGAGAGTGTAAATACACTGAGAACTCACAATCATGGAGCTGTGAAATGATGAGCATACAGTTTACAGGTAAAATTGCGGTTTCAAGACCATTGTTTCTAAATGAATCTAATCATAAAACTCAACAATTCACGCTTCTAGAGCTCAGAACAATATGGGAATGTGTTTAGTCGTCTTAGATTTCACAAAGATTGTCCCTGAAATTGCCCAGATATGTCTATGAAACCCTTGAATTACAAGTAAATTGAGCAGAAATATCTAAAGCAGAGTTCAAATGCCCTGAAAACTCACTTTGAAGCAGCTGTGAAATGCGGTGTATACTGTATACACTTAAAAATCCAGTTAAATGACTAGACTTCTAAAGGATTCTAGTTCAAATCTTCAAGAATTCAGCTTATAGAGTTTAGAAGAGAATGGGAATGTCTTCACTAGTCTGAGATTTTACAATGATTGTCCGTGAAATTGCCCAGATATGTCTATGAAACCGTTGAATTACAAGTAAGTGGAGCAGTAATATCTAAAGCAGAGTGCAAATGCCCTGAAAACTCACTTTCAAACAGCTGGGAAATGCGGAGTACACTGTTTATATTTAAAACTCCGGTTCACTGACTAGACTGCTACAGGATTCTAGTTAAAATTTCAAGAATTCAGCTTATACAGTTCAAAACAGAATAGGAATGTGGTTACTAGTCTGAGAATTCACTGATAGTCCCTAAAATTTTCTAGATACGGCTATGGAACCCTTGAATTAAAAGTAAATGGATCCTTATTATCTAAAGGAGAGTGTAAATACACTGAGAACTCACAATCATAGAGCTATGAAATGATGAGCATACAGTTTACAGGTAAAATTGCGGTTTCAAGACCATTGTTTCTAAATGAATCTAATCATAAAACTCAACAATTCACGCTTCTAGAGCTCAGAACAATATGGGAATGTGTTTAGTCGTCTTAGATTTCACAAAGATTGTCCCTGAAATTGCCCAGATATGTCTATGAAACCCTTGAATTACAAGTAAATTGAGCAGAAATATCTAAAGCAGAGTTCAAATGCCCTGAAAACTCACTTTCAAGCAGCTGGGAAATGCTGTGTATACTGTATACACTTAAAAATCCAGTTAAATGACTAGAGTTCTTAAGGATTCTAGTTAAAATCTTCAAGAATTCAGCTGATAGAGTTTAGAAGAGAATGGGAATGTATTCACTAGTCTGAGATTTCACAATGATTGTCCATGAAATTGCCCAGATATGTCTATGAAACCATTGAATTACAAGTAAGTGGAGCAGTAATATCTAAAGCAGAGTGCAAATGCCCTGAAAACTCACTTTCAAACAGCTGGGAAATGCGGAGTACACTGTTTATATTTAAAACTCCGGTTCACTGACTAGACTGCTACAGGATTCTAGTTAAAATTTCAAGAATTCAGCTTATACAGTTCAAAACACAATAGGAATGTGGTTACTAGTCTGAGAATTCACTGATAGTCCCTAAAATTTTCTAGATATGGCTATGGAACCCTTGAATTTAAAGTAAATGGATCCTTATTATCTAAAGGAGAGTGTAAATACACTGAGAACTCACAATCATAGAGCTGTGAAATGATGAGCATACAGTTTACAGGTAAAATTGCGGTTTCAAGACCATTGTTTCTAAATGAATCTAATCATAAAACTCAACAATTCACGCTTCTAGAGCTCAGAACAATATGGGAATGTGTTTAGTCGTCTTAGATTTCACAAAGATTGTCCCTGAAATTGCCCAGATATGTCTATGAAACCCTTGAATTACAAGTAAATTGAGCAGAAATATCTAAAGCAGAGTTCAAATGCCCTGAAAACTCACTTTCAAGCAGCTGGGAAATGCGGTGTATACTGTATACACTTAAAAATCCAGTTAAATGACTAGACTTCTAAAGGATTCTAGTTCAAATCTTCAAGAATTCAGCTTATAGAGTTTAGAAGAGAATGGGAATGTCTTCACTAGTCTGAGATTTCACAATGATTGTCCGTGAAATTGCCCAGATATGTCTATGAAACCGTTGAATTACAAGTAAGTGGAGCACTAATATCTAAAGCAGACTGTAAATGCCCTGAAAACTCACTTTCAAACAGCTGGGAAATGCGGAGTACACTGTTTATATTTAAAACTCCGGTTCACTGACTAGACTGCTACAGGATTCTACTTAAAATTTCAAGAATTCAGCTTATACAGTTCAAAACAGAATAGGAATGTGGTTACTAGTCTGAGAATTCACTGATAGTCCCTAAAATTTTCTAGATACGGCTATGGAACCCTTGAATTAAAAGTAAATGGATCCTTATTATCTAAAGGAGAGTGTAAATACACTGAGAACTCACAATCATAGAGCTGTGAAATGATGAGCATACAGTTTACAGGTAAAATTGCGGTTTCAAGACCATTGTTTCTAAATGAATCTAATCATAAAACTCAACAATTCACGCTTCTAGAGCTCAGAACAATATGGGAATGTGTTTAGTCGTCTTAGATTTCACAAAGATTGTCCCTGAAATTGCCCAGATATGTCTATGAAACCCTTGAATTACAAGTAAATTGAGCAGAAATATCTAAAGCAGAGTTCAAATGCCCTGAAAACTCACTTTCAAGCAGCTGGGAAATGCGGTGTATACTGTATACACTTAAAAATCCAGTTAAATGACTAGACTTCTAAAGGATTCTAGTTCAAATCTTCAAGAATTCAGCTTATAGAGTTTAGAAGAGAATGGGAATGTCTTCACTAGTCTGAGATTTTACAATGATTGTCCGTGAAATTGCCCAGATATGTCTATGAAACCGTTGAATTACAAGTAAGTGGAGCAGTAATATCTAAAGCAGAGTGCAAATGCCCTGAAAACTCACTTTCAAACAGCTGGGAAATGCGGAGTACACTGTTTATATTTAAAACTCCGGTTCACTGACTAGACTGCTACAGGATTCTAGTTAAAATTTCAAGAATTCAGCTTATACAGTTCAAAACAGAATAGGAATGTGGTTACTAGTCTGAGAATTCACTGATAGTCCCTAAAATTTTCTAGATACGGCTATGGAACCCTTGAATTAAAAGTAAATGGATCCTAATTATCTAATGGAGAGTGTACACTGAAAACTCACAATCATAGAGCTGTGAAATGATGAGCATACAGTTTACAGGTAAAATTGCGGTTTCAAGACCATTGTTTCTAAATGAATCTAATCATACCACTCAACAATTCACGCTTCTAGAGCTCAGAACAATATGGGAAGGTGTTTAGTCGTCTTAGATTTCACAAAGATTGTCCCTGAAATTGCCCAGATATGTCTATGAAACCCTTGAATTACAAGTAAATTGAGCAGAAATATCTAAAGCAGAGTTCAAATGCCCTGAAAACTCACTTTCAAGCAGCTGGGAAATGCGGTGTATACTGTATACACTTAAAAATCCAGTTAAATGACTAGACTTCTAAAGGATTCTAGTTCAAATCTTCAAGAATTCAGCTGATAGAGTTTAGAAGAGAATGGGAATGTCTTCACTAGTCTGAGATTTCACAATGATTGTCCATGAAATTGCCCAGATATGTCTATGAAACCGTTGAATTACAAGTAAGTGGAGCAGTAATATCTAAGGCAGAGTGCAAATGCCCTGAAAACTCACTTTCAAACAGCTGGGAAATGCGGAGTACACTGTTTATATTTAAAACTCCGGTTCACTGACTAGACTGCTACAGGATTCTAGTTAAAATTTCAAGAATTCAGCTTATACAGTTCAAAACAGAATAGGAATGTGGTTACTAGTCTGAGAATTCACTGATAGTCCCTAAAATTTTCTAGATACGGCTATGGAACCCTTGAATTAAAAGTAAATGGATCCTTATTATCTAAAGGAGAGTGTAAATACACTGAGAACTCACAATCATAGAGCTGTGAAATGATGAGCATACAGTTTACAGGTAAAATTGCGGTTTCAAGACCATTGTTTCTAAATGAATCTAATCATAAAACTCAACAATTCACGCTTCTAGAGCTCAGAACAATATGGGAATGTGTTTAGCCATCTTAGATTTCACAAAGATTGTCCCGGAAATTGCCCAAATATGTCTATGAAACCCTTGAATTACAAGTAAATTGAGCAGAAATATCTAAAGCAGAGTTCAAATGCCCTGAAAACTCACTTTCAAGCAGCTGGAAATGCGGTGTATACTGTATACACTTAAAAATCCAGTTAAATGACTAGACTTCTAAAGGATTCTATTTCAAATCTTCAAGAATTCAGCTCATAGAGTTTAGAAGAGAATGGGAATGTCTTCACTAGTCTGAGATTTCACAATGATTGTCCATGAAATTGCCCAGATATGTCTATGAAACCGTTGAATTACAAGTAAGTGGAGCAGTAATATCTAAAGCAGAGTGCAAATGCCCTGAAAACTCACTTTCAAACAGCTGGGAAATGCGGAGTACACTGTTTATATTTAAAACTCCGGTTCACTGACTAGACTGCTACAGGATTCTAGTTAAAATTTCAAGAATTCACCTTATACAGTTCAAAACAGAATAGGAATGTGGTTACTAGTCTGAGAATTCACTGATAGTCCCTAAAATTTTCTAGATACGGCTATGGAACCCTTGAATTAAAAGTAAATGGATCCTTATTATCTAAAGGAGAGTGTAAATACACTGAGAACTCACAATCATAGAGCTGTGAAATGATGAGCATACAGTTTACAGGTAAAATTGCGGTTTCAAGACCATTGTTTCTAAATGAATCTAATCATAAAACTCAACAATTCACGCTTCTAGAGCTCAGAACAATATGGGAATGTGTTTAGTCGTCTTAGATTTCACAAAGATTGTCCCTGAAATTGCCCAGATATGTCTATGAAACCCTTGAATTACAAGTAAATTGAGCAGAAATATCTAAAGCAGAGTTCAAATGCCCTGAAAACTCACTTTCAAGCAGCTGGGAAATGCGGTGTATACTGTATACACTTAAAAATCCAGTTAAATGACTAGACTTCTTAAGGATTCTAGTTAAAATCTTCAAGAATTCAGCTGATAGAGTTTAGAAGAGAATGGGAATGTATTCACTAGTCTGAGATTTCACAATGATTGTCCATGAAATTGCCCAGATATGTCTATGAAACCATTGAATTACAAGTAAGTGGAGCAGTAATATCTAAAGCAGAGTGCAAATGCCCTGAAAACTCACTTTCAAACAGCTGGGAAATGCGGAGTACACTGTTTATATTTAAAACTACGGTTCACTGACTAGACTGCTACAGGATTCTAGTTAAAATTTCAAGAATTCAGCTTATACAGTTCAAAACACAATAGGAATGTGGTTACTAGTCTGAGAATTCACTGATAGTCCCTAAAATTTTCTAGATATGGCTATGAAACCCTTGAATTAAAAGTAAATGGATCCTTATTATCTAAAGGAGAGTGTAAATACACTGAGAACTCACAATCATAGAGGTGTGAAATGATGAGCATACAGTTTACAGGTAAAATTGCGGTTTCAAGACCATTGTTTCTAAATGAATCTAATCATAAAACTCAACAATTCACGCTTCTAGAGCTCAGAACAATATGGGAATGTGTTTAGTCGTCTTAGATTTCACAAAGATTGTCCCTGAAATTGCCCAGATATGTCTATGAAACCCTTGAATTACAAGTAAATTGAGCAGAAATATTTAAAGCAGAGTTCAAATGCCCTGAAAACTCACTTTCAAGCAGCTGGAAATGCGGTGTATACTGTATACACTTAAAAATCCAGTTAAATGACTAGACTTCTAAAGGATTCTAGTTAAAATCTTCAAGAATTCAGCTTATAGAGTTTAGAAGAGAATGGGAATGTCTTCACTAGTCTGAGATTTTACAATGATTGTCCGTGAAATTGCCCAGATATGTCTATGAAACCGTTGAATTACAAGTAAGTGGAGCAGTAATATCTAAAGCAGAGTGCAAATGCCCTGAAAACTCACTTTCAAACAGCTGGGAAATGCGGAGTACACTGTTTATATTTAAAACTCCGGTTTACTGACTAGACTGCTACAGAATTCTAGTTAAAATTTCAAGAATTCAGCTTATACAGTTCAAAACAGAATAGGAATGTGGTTACTTGTCTGAGAATTCACTGATAGTCCCTAAAATTTTCTAGATACGGCTATGGAACCCTTGAATTAAAAGTAAATGGATCCTTATTATCTAAAGGAGAGTGTAAATACACTGAGAACTCACAATCATAGAGCTGTGAAATGATGAGCATACAGTTTACAGGTAAAATTGCGGTTTCAAGACCATTGTTTCTAAATGAATCTAATCATAAAACTCAACAATTCACGCTTCTAGAGCTCAGAACAATATGGGAATGTGTTTAGTCGTCTTAGATTTCACAAAGATTGTCCCTGAAATTGCCCAGATATGTCTATGAAACCCTTGAATTACAAGTAAATTGAGCAGAAATATCTAAAGCAGAGTTCAAATGCCCTGAATACTCACTTTGAAGCAGCTGTGAAATGCGGTGTATACTGTATACACTTAAAAATCCAGTTAAATGACTAGACTTCTAAAGGATTCTAGTTCAAATCTTCAAGAATTCAGCTTATAGAGTTTAGAAGAGAATGGGAATGTCTTCACTAGTCTGAGATTTTACAATGATTGTCCGTGAAATTGCCCAGATATGTCTATGAAACCGTTGAATTACAAGTAAGTGGAGCAGTAATATCTAAAGCAGAGTGCAAATGCCCTGAAAACTCACTTTCAAACAGCTGGGAAATGCGGAGTACACTGTTTATATTTAAAACTCCGGTTCACTGACTAGACTGCTACAGGATTCTAGTTAAAATTTCAAGAATTCAGCTTATACAGTTCAAAACAGAATAGGAATGTGGTTACTAGTCTGAGAATTCACTGATAGTCCCTAAAATTTTCTAGATACGGCTATGGAACCCTTGAATTAAAAGTAAATGGATCCTTATTATCTAAAGGAGAGTGTAAATACACTGAGAACTCACAATCATAGAGCTATGAAATGATGAGCATACAGTTTACAGGTAAAATTGCGGTTTCAAGACCATTGTTTCTAAATGAATCTAATCATAAAACTCAACAATTCACGCTTCTAGAGCTCAGAACAATATGGGAATGTGTTTAGTCGTCTTAGATTTCACAAAGATTGTCCCTGAAATTGCCCAGATATGTCTATGAAACCCTTGAATTACAAGTAAATTGAGCAGAAATATCTAAAGCAGAGTTCAAATGCCCTGAAAACTCACTTTCAAGCAGCTGGGAAATGCTGTGTATACTGTATACACTTAAAAATCCAGTTAAATGACTAGAGTTCTTAAGGATTCTAGTTAAAATCTTCAAGAATTCAGCTGATAGAGTTTAGAAGAGAATGGGAATGTATTCACTAGTCTGAGATTTCACAATGATTGTCCATGAAATTGCCCAGATATGTCTATGAAACCATTGAATTACAAGTAAGTGGAGCAGTAATATCTAAAGCAGAGTGCAAATGCCCTGAAAACTCACTTTCAAACAGCTGGGAAATGCGGAGTACACTGTTTATATTTAAAACTCCGGTTCACTGACTAGACTGCTACAGGATTCTAGTTAAAATTTCAAGAATTCAGCTTATACAGTTCAAAACACAATAGGAATGTGGTTACTAGTCTGAGAATTCACTGATAGTCCCTAAAATTTTCTAGATATGGCTATGGAACCCTTGAATTAAAAGTAAATGGATCCTTATTATCTAAAGGAGAGTGTAAATACACTGAGAACTCACAATCATAGAGCTGTGAAATGATGAGCATACAGTTTACAGGTAAAATTGCGGTTTCAAGACCATTGTTTCTAAATGAATCTAATCATAAAACTCAACAATTCACGCTTCTAGAGCTCAGAACAATATGGGAATGTGTTTAGTCGTCTTAGATTTCACAAAGATTGTCCCTGAAATTGCCCAGATATGTCTATGAAACCCTTGAATTACAAGAAAATTGAGCAGAAATATTTAAAGCAGAGTTCAAATGCCCTGAAAACTCACTTTCAAGCAGCTGGAAATGCGGTGTATACTGTATACACTTAAAAATCCAGTTAAATGACTAGACTTCTAAAGGATTCTAGTTCAAATCTTCAAGAATTCAGCTTATAGAGTTTAGAAGAGAATGGGAATGTCTTCACTAGTCTGAGATTTTACAATGATTGTCCGTGAAATTGCCCAGATATGTCTATGAAACCGTTGAATTACAAGTAAGTGGAGCAGTAATATCTAAAGCAGAGTGCAAATGCCCTGAAAACTCACTTTCAAACAGCTGGGAAATGCGGAGTACACTGTTTATATTTAAAACCTCCGGTTCACTGACTAGACTGCTACAGGATTCTAGTTAAAATTTCAAGAATTCACCTTATACAGTTCAAAACAGAATAGGAATGTGGTTACTAGTCTGAGAATTCACTGATAGTCCCTAAAATTTTCTAGATACGGCTATGGAACCCTTGAATTAAAAGTAAATGGATCCTTATTATCTAAAGGAGAGTGTAAATACACTGAGAACTCCCAATCATAGAGCTGTGAAATGATGAGCATACAGTTTACAGGTAAAATTGCGGTTTCAAGACCATTGTTTCTAAATGAATCTAATCATAAAACTCAACAATTCACGCTTCTAGAGCTCAGAACAATATGGGAATGTGTTTAGTCGTCTTAGATTTCACAAAGATTGTCCCTGAAATTGCCCAGATATGTCTATGAAACCCTTGAATTACAAGTAAATTGAGCAGAAATATCTAAAGCAGAGTTCAAATGCCCTGAAAACTCACTTTCAAGCAGCTGGGAAATGCGGTGTATACTGTATACACTTAAAAATCCAGTTAAATGACTAGACTTCTTAAGGATTCTAGTTAAAATCTTCAAGAATTCAGCTGATAGAGTTTAGAAGAGAATGGGAATGTATTCACTAGTCTGAGATTTCACAATGATTGTCCATGAAATTGCCCAGATATGTCTATGAAACCATTGAATTACAAGTAAGTGGAGCAGTAATATCTAAAGCAGAGTGCAAATGCCCTGAAAACTCACTTTCAAACAGCTGGGAAATGCGGAGTACACTGTTTATATTTAAAACTACGGTTCACTGACTAGACTGCTACAGGATTCTAGTTAAAATTTCAAGAATTCAGCTTATACAGTTCAAAACACAATAGGAATGTGGTTACTAGTCTGAGAATTCACTGATAGTCCCTAAAATTTTCTAGATATGGCTATGGAACCCTTGAATTAAAAGTAAATGGATCCTTATTATCTAAAGGAGAGTGTAAATACACTGAGAACTCACAATCATAGAGCTGTGAAATGATGAGCATACAGTTTACAGGTAAAATTGCGGTTTCAAGACCATTGTTTCTAAATGAATCTAATCATAAAACTCAACAATTCACGCTTCTAGAGCTCAGAACAATATGGGAATGTGTTTAGTCGTCTTAGATTTCACAAAGATTGTCCCTGAAATTGCCCAGATATGTCTATGAAACCCTTGAATTACAAGAAAATTGAGCAGAAATATTTAAAGCAGAGTTCAAATGCCCTGAAAACTCACTTTCAAGCAGCTGGAAATGCGGTGTATACTGTATACACTTAAAAATCCAGTTAAATGACTAGACTTCTAAAGGATTCTAGTTCAAATCTTCAAGAATTCAGCTTATAGAGTTTAGAAGAGAATGGGAATGTCTTCACTAGTCTGAGATTTTACAATGATTGTCCGTGAAATTGCCCAGATATGTCTATGAAACCGTTGAATTACAAGTAAGTGGAGCAGTAATATCTAAAGCAGAGTGCAAATGCCCTGAAAACTCACTTTCAAACAGCTGGGAAATGCGGAGTACACTGTTTATATTTAAAACTCCGGTTCACTGACTAGACTGCTACAGGATTCTAGTTAAAATTTCAAGAATTCACCTTATACAGTTCAAAACAGAATAGGAATGTGGTTACTAGTCTGAGAATTCACTGATAGTCCCTAAAATTTTCTAGATACGGCTATGGAACCCTTGAATTAAAAGTAAATGGATCCTTATTATCTAAAGGAGAGTGTAAATACACTGAGAACTCCCAATCATAGAGCTGTGAAATGATGAGCATACAGTTTACAGGTAAAATTGCGGTTTCAAGACCATTGTTTCTAAATGAATCTAATCATAAAACTCAACAATTCACGCTTCTAGAGCTCAGAACAATATGGGAATGTGTTTAGTCGTCTTAGATTTCACAAAGATTGTCCCTGAAATTGCCCAGATATGTCTATGAAACCCTTGAATTACAAGTAAATTGAGCAGAAATATCTAAAGCAGAGTTCAAATGCCCTGAAAACTCACTTTCAAGCAGCTGGGAAATGCGGTGTATACTGTATACACTTAAAAATCCAGTTAAATGACTAGACTTCTTAAGGATTCTAGTTAAAATCTTCAAGAATTCAGCTGATAGAGTTTAGAAGAGAATGGGAATGTATTCACTAGTCTGAGATTTCACAATGATTGTCCATGAAATTGCCCAGATATGTCTATGAAACCATTGAATTACAAGTAAGTGGAGCAGTAATATCTAAAGCAGAGTGCAAATGCCCTGAAAACTCACTTTCAAACAGCTGGGAAATGCGGAGTACACTGTTTATATTTAAAACTACGGTTCACTGACTAGACTGCTACAGGATTCTAGTTAAAATTTCAAGAATTCAGCTTATACAGTTCAAAACACAATAGGAATGTGGTTACTAGTCTGAGAATTCACTGATAGTCCCTAAAATTTTCTAGATATGGCTATGGAACCCTTGAATTAAAAGTAAATGGATCCTTATTATCTAAAGGAGAGTGTAAATACACTGAGAACTCACAATCATAGAGGTGTGAAATGATGAGCATACAGTTTACAGGTAAAATTGCGGTTTCAAGACCATTGTTTCTAAATGAATCTAATCATAAAACTCAACAATTCACGCTTCTAGAGCTCAGAACAATATGGGAATGTGTTTAGTCGTCTTAGATTTCACAAAGATTGTCCCTGAAATTGCCCAGATATGTCTATGAAACCCTTGAATTACAAGTAAATTGAGCAGAAATATTTAAAGCAGAGTTCAAATGCCCTGAAAACTCACTTTCAAGCAGCTGGAAATGCGGTGGTATACTGTATACACTTAAAAATCCAGTTAAATGACTAGACTTCTAAAGGATTCTAGTTAAAATCTTCAGAATTCAGCTAATAGAGTTTAGAAGAGAATGGGAATGTCTTCACTAGTCTGAGATTTTACAATGATTGTCCGTGAAATTGCCCAGATATGTCTATGAAACCGTTGAATTACAAGTAAGTGGAGCAGTAATATCTAAAGCAGAGTGCAAATGCCCTGAAAACTCACTTTCAAACAGCTGGGAAATGCGGAGTACACTGTTTATATTTAAAACTCCGGTTTACTGACTAGACTGCTACAGAATTCTAGTTAAAATTTCAAGAATTCAGCTTATACAGTTCAAAACAGAATAGGAATGTGGTTACTTGTCTGAGAATTCACTGATAGTCCCTAAAATTTTCTAGATACGGCTATGGAACCCTTGAATTAAAAGTAAATGGATCCTTATTATCTAAAGGAGAGTGTAAATACACTGAGAACTCACAATCATGGAGCTGTGAAATGATGAGCATACAGTTTACAGGTAAAATTGCGGTTTCAAGACCATTGTTTCTAAATGAATCTAATCATAAAACTCAACAATTCACGCTTCTAGAGCTCAGAACAATATGGGAATGTGTTTAGTCGTCTTAGATTTCACAAAGATTGTCCCTGAAATTGCCCAGATATGTCTATGAAACCCTTGAATTACAAGTAAATTGAGCAGAAATATCTAAAGCAGAGTTCAAATGCCCTGAAAACTCACTTTGAAGCAGCTGTGAAATGCGGGTGTATACTGTATACACTTAAAAATCCAGTTAAATGACTAGACTTCTAAAGGATTCTAGTTCAAATCTTCAAGAATTCAGCTTATAGAGTTTAGAAGAGAATGGGAATGTCTTCACTAGTCTGAGATTTTACAATGATTGTCCGTGAAATTGCCCAGATATGTCTATGAAACCGTTGAATTACAAGTAAGTGGAGCAGTAATATCTAAAGCAGAGTGCAAATGCCCTGAAAACTCACTTTCAAACAGCTGGGAAATGCGGAGTACACTGTTTATATTTAAAACTCCGGTTCACTGACTAGACTGCTACAGGATTCTAGTTAAAATTTCAAGAATTCAGCTTATACAGTTCAAAACAGAATAGGAATGTGGTTACTAGTCTGAGAATTCACTGATAGTCCCTAAAATTTTCTAGATACGGCTATGGAACCCTTGAATTAAAAGTAAATGGATCCTTATTATCTAAAGGAGAGTGTAAATACACTGAGAACTCACAATCATAGAGCTATGAAATGATGAGCATACAGTTACAGGTAAAATTGCGGTTTCAAGACCATTGTTTCTAAATGAATCTAATCATAAAACTCAACAATTCACGCTTCTAGAGCTCAGAACAATATGGGAATGTGTTTAGTCGTCTTAGATTTCACAAAGATTGTCCCTGAAATTGCCCAGATATGTCTATGAAACCCTTGAATTACAAGTAAATTGAGCAGAAATATCTAAAGCAGAGTTCAAATGCCCTGAAAACTCACTTTCAAGCAGCTGGGAAATGCTGTGTATACTGTATACACTTAAAAATCCAGTTAAATGACTAGAGTTCTTAAGGATTCTAGTTAAAATCTTCAAGAATTCAGCTGATAGAGTTTA
Organism: Myotis yumanensis; assembly: GCF_028538775.1. Lineage (NCBI taxonomy): Eukaryota > Metazoa > Chordata > Mammalia > Chiroptera > Vespertilionidae > Myotis > Myotis yumanensis. The sequence continues at coordinate 105,577,553 of NW_027223753.1, read as the reverse complement.
GAAGAGAATGGGAATGTATTCACTAGTCTGAGATTTCACAATGATTGTCCATGAAATTGCCCAGATATGTCTATGAAACCATTGAATTACAAGTAAGTGGAGCAGTAATATCTAAAGCAGAGTGCAAATGCCCTGAAAACTCACTTTCAAACAGCTGGGAAATGCGGAGTACACTGTTTATATTTAAAACTCCGGTTCACTGACTAGACTGCTACAGGATTCTAGTTAAAATTTCAAGAATTCAGCTTATACAGTTCAAAACACAATAGGAATGTGGTTACTAGTCTGAGAATTCACTGATAGTCCCTAAAATTTTCTAGATATGGCTATGGAACCCTTGAATTTAAAGTAAATGGATCC